>NW_005196094.1:443434-516108 GCF_000372725.1 Emiliania huxleyi CCMP1516 | reverse complement strand
AGAGAAGAGAACAAACGAACAGGGAGAAAACAGGAGGAGAAAGAGACAAGAAAAAGAGAAAGAAAAAGAAAGAGGAAAGAAAGGAGCAGAAAAGGACACGCAAGAGAAAACGGGGAAGAAGGGGCAGAAGCCGCGAGGGGCGAGGGGGCGAGGGGTGGCGGAGGGGCGGAGACGGGCCGGAGACGGGCCGGAGGAGGGGCGGAGGAGGGGCGGAGGAGGGGCGGAGGAGGGGCGGAGGAGGGGCGAGGGTCCGATGGTGCGCTGAGCCTGCAGCACGGTCTCGAGGCGCGAGACGAGAGTGGCCCATGACTCTGGCTTGACGGCGGCGGCGGGGTCGGCGAAGGCGGCCTGCAGCCCCCAGAAGGAGGCGTACAGCGACCCGTCCTCCGCCGCGCTCCCCTCCTGCTTGTCGTCTGCCGCCTCGTCGGGCTGGAGCTCGAGGTCGGAGGGGGCCATCGCGCCCTTGAGGTTGACACCGGAGCGCTCCGAGAGCGGGAGCATGTACGCCATGAGCAGCAGCACGCGCCCGCAAAAGTTGGTGTTCTTCGACTTTGAGAGCCGGCGGAGCAGCTCGTTGCAGGTGCGGATGAAGGTCAGCTTGGCGCGGTTGTTGGTCGAGCGCATCAGCTTGGCGAGCGCCGCGCCGCGCTGCTCGATCTGCGGGAAGAGCGCCTCCGATTCGGAGATGACCTGCGAGTCGAAGAGGTCCTCCATCAACGCGAACGGCGTGTTCAGGTCCGCCGCCCTCGCCGTCGCCAGCTCAATCGACCGGTCGATCAGCGCGACGACCAGCGCGCCGGCCGCGCCGGCGCTCGACTTACGCTCGAGGAAGATGCGCATCGACAGCTCGAGCGTGCCCCGCTCCTCCGCGTCGAGCGGCTCCGCCTTGGCCGCCGCGCCGTTGGCCCCCTCTGCGCCGCTCGTCGCCGCCTCGCCGCTGCTTGCGCCCGCGCCCCTGACGGCGGCGACAACGCTGTCGACAAAGGCGGCGCCCGCCAGCCCGTCGGCCCGCACGCCCTCCTCTAGGACTGAGGCGAGGCGCGACTGCGCGGCGGCGAAGTTGTCACCCGACATGGGCTCGCTAAGCGGGCGCTTACTTTTCTTTGTCTTTTTTGCCTTCCGAAGGCTTGCGTAAAAGAGTTCGCGGGTGGCAGAGCAATCACCCTACCACACACGCTCAGCTCCTCAGCCGACACCATGACACCCTGCTCGTTCTCAGCGCAGCGCTCTTGCATTCACACCCGCACAGCACCCTGAGAGGTATTTTTATGTTCCCCCACCCGGGTGGGGGAATTTTATATTTAGCAATATGAGCCGCCGTCCCCACTCGAACTCGAGTCCGCCGACCGCTATAGGTCGAGCGGGGAGGGAGGCGCTGCCTCCGCGGCGGGGACGGAGGCGACACCTCCGTCCCCACCGCCATTGGTTCGAGCGGCAAGCCTTAGGTAGAGCGGGGACGGAGACGTGGAAAAGCGTGCTTGTGAGTGGAAGCCACAAGCGCGCTGGCTCCGGTCGTTCGTAAATGAGGGTGTTTTTCTGTGTGTGTGTTTTCTTGAAGCCTTTCTTAAACTGGGTAACGAACCCCTGTCACTCCGTGAAGTGAACAGAAGAGAGGTGTGAACAGACTGGCGTGCTGATCGTGAAGAGGCGCCATGTCATCGGACACCGAGAGCACGGTCTGCGACCCGCGGTTAGAGGTCGCACCCGAGCCGCAAGTCCCCAAGGGGCCGGGCCAGATAAGGCGCGTGCCCCAGCTGTTCACAGCAACAGCACGGTCTACCCCCGTCGTCCCACCCCAAGTGCAGCAGACACCCGAGCAGGCTCGCAAGCTCGAGCTTTCTGCAGCAGAAATCTACGAGGCGCAACAGCCGTGTGTGAAAGCCGACGCATCACCGCCAACACACACCGGCGCCTTGTACCCGAAACCGAACCGTCGTCACCGCCACACACACCTGCGCCTTGTACCGGTGGCGTAGGTGACACCCACGCCGATGCTCGATCGGTCGCAGAACCCGTCCGGCTCCCGCCTGTGGTGGATGACCTGCTTTGGCTACTGGCTGTTCGGCTCCTTCGGCCTCTTCTTCTCGCTCAAGGAGTGGCTCGATCCCGCCTTCTCCGACTGGCTCGCGCCCGGGCCCGGCTCGCCGCTGCTGGGCGACTCTGGCCGCATGCTCGTGTTCGAAGCGGGGCCGGCCGGCGTCCAGTCCAAGCTGCTCGGCGTGCAGGCCAACCTCCTCGAGGGCGTGCTGCTCGACGTCGGCGCGCTCTCCCTCCTCTCGTGCTGGTTCGAGTCGCGCCGCATGCAGCTGCTCACCGCCTACGCGGCGCCCGTCTCGGCCGCCTACTTTTTGCTCAACATCTTTTACTTCCAGCTCACCGGCGCGCCCGAGATGGTGCCCGCGATGCTGCTGCTCGGCGCGCCTCCGATCCTGCTCTCGCTGCTGCGGCTGAAGATCTTCCTGCGGGACGAGGCGGCGCTCGCAACCTACGCCGCCTACCTCGCGGCGATCGGCGCGGCCGTGCTCGGAGGCGGCCTCCTGCTGCAGCAGCGCGCCGAGGCGCACCGCGCCGACATCCACCTCTTCGTGGCGGTGCGCGACCATTTCACATCGAACGGCTTCACGTGGACGGCGGGGCTCGACTACCCCGACGGGTTCAAGCCGCCGCGCGCCAGTGGCTGGCTCGGTCTCTTCTGAGCGTCTCGTTGCGCGTCAGTGTCCGTGCGCCGCAGCCTCCCTCCTGGGCTGACCGCCCCGCGGCCGCCGAAACGGGAGCGAACCAACGACATCAACGCGGGTGGAAGAGAAATAGAGAACGAGAAGGAGCTCTCGTAGTACAATGTAGTAGCATCGGCGCATGGCCGGCATGCACTTGGAAAGAAAGAATTTAACAAAATCAACTCTCTGTCTCACAGCAGTGAGCAGACAGGCTCGAAAGAAAACAGACAACCCAAGGGAGGGATGGGAGGACGGCGCACGCCGCCCCCACCACACTTTGACACACACAAAAGGGTTTGAGTGTGCTGTGTGGTGCTAGCCGTCGCCCAGAAAGAAAGAAAGAAAACAGACAAATCCAAACGAGGGATGGGGGAGGAGGACAGGGTCCACACCTGCACGAGCAGGATTTTTGAAGGACGATCCAGGTGGGTGGGGCTCTCCTGCTCCTGACAAGGGACACGACAGGCTCGCAGCGCGGTGCACGGTGGACTCCCAACTCCACTGCGCACTGGCGGTCTCATCTCAGTCTAGCGACCTGCCTCCAGCTTCTCACCGTCGCCCACACTCGGCATGCAGTTGAGTGTTTTTTTTCAGCGGCGGAGGGGGGGTCGAGCCGAGGACGATAGAGAGACCGCGGATGCAGGCGCGATTCGTCGACCAAGGAGAGCCGGCAATCACCGGAGGGAGGACCGAAACCTCGCCCAAAAAAAAGTTTTCTCGTCGCGTCGGCCGTCCAAGCCGGCGTCTTGCGGCCTCGTGCAAGTCAGATGCGGCTGACGTCTCTCAAGGGTGTCTTTGTCGGCTCCGGCTCAGAGGGCCTGCAGCAGCCCGAGGTGGTGACAGAGATCCTCTCTCTTGCCGGGAAGGCGCCCACGGAATTGAACGTGCTCTACATCGGGACTCCGACGTACGAAAAAGCACAGTCTCGCGAGAACCAGACCAAGCTCCTCGCCGCGGCGGGCTGCAGCGTGACTCACCTCAAGACGACGCTCGCGGGCGACTGCACCGCTGTCGAGATGGAGGAGGCGTGCGCGGCGGCGAACATCATCGTCGTTTCGGGCGGCAACACGCTATATGGCATCGACCGTTGGCGCGCGACCGGGCTCGACCGGCAGCTCAAGGCGGCAGGAGAGCGCGGCGCGCTGCTGTGCGGTGGAAGCGCTGGCGCGATCTGCTGGTTCGACGGCGGGCACTCGGACTCTGGCGACCCGGACACCTACATCAGCTCCGCCGCTGCCCCCGCCCCGGCCGGCGCCGACGAGGCGACGACGTTCGCAGAGGGCGGGGTGGCGGCGCAGTGGGATTACGTGCGCTGCCCGGGCCTGGGCTTCCTGCCCGGATTGTGCTGCCCTCACTTTGACAAGACGCAGTCCAACGGCGTGCTGCGCGCGCACGACTTTGACGAGATGATGCTGCGGCACCCAGGAGAGAGGGGCGTCTGCATCGACCACTTCGCCGCGCTCATCGTCGACGGAGCGCGCTACCGCGTCCTCTCGCTGCCCGGCAAGCCCGGCTCCGTCCTCGGGGGAGCCTTCAGCGAGGCGCGCGCGGGGTTGCCGGGCGTGTGGGTCAAGGAGGTGGCGGGGGGCGAGGTCAAGACGTGGCTTGCGCCGGCCGACGGCTCGCTGGACGAGCTGCTGCGCGAGCCAACGGCCGTGGTCGAGGACAGGAGGCTCGCAGCCATCCGAGCCGCTAACCCGTCGCCAAAGGAGCTGTGACCGGTGGTGACGGGGATCCGAGGCAGATCCGAGGCAGATCCGTGCCGTGCCGTCCCCACCGGCACCGCACACGGCCGGCCACCAACACTGGCGGGCCCTCTGCCTCTCACTCACCTGTCTCTGGTGTCTGGTCTCTCCTGCAGTTTTTGCGTTTCTCATTTTTCTGCTCTCCCACTTTTCGAAGTGCTAAGATGTGTCCCCGGTGTGCGCAGTCTCACGGCGCGCACAGCGGCCGCGCTCGCCCTCAGCCATCAGCCTCCACCGTTGGCGCCACATTGCGTGCACCTTCGCCTTGTCGAGATCCCCGGTGCTCGCATCCAGCAGAGAGCCGCACGCGTTGGTCATCGCCACAAAGCCGGCCGCCCCTCGCGTCTCTTGTCCATTGAGCCGCTCCACCTTGTTGAGCGGAGAGGAGTGCGAGCAGCGCGTCGAGGCGCCCACCTGCCGGCGCCGCATCTCCGGCCTCCTCTTTGGTCCGCCGAGCATCAGCTCGGCCAGCAGGCACTGGGTCTCGGCGCGCGAGGGGTCCTCGTCGGCGCCGCCGTCCACCTCAATCTGCATCACCGGCTTGTACCCGCCGTCGGACGAGCGAAAGAGCGCAACGCACCGCTCGTCGGTGTTCTCCTGCAGCATGTACAGGTCTGCGAAGTGCTGCGATGGGGAAGAGGGGTGCAGGCCGTCCACCTTGACGACGGCTATGTTGATCTCCCTCCCATCGGCCAGCGGCGCCGCGCGGATGCTGGTCACGTAGAGCGACGAGCAGACGCTCGGGTCGTTGTAGTCGTGCTGCACCGCGCCCATGCCCTCGCCGACGGTGGGGACCGCGTGCTGGTTGGTGGTGCTGCTCGAGTTCATGCGCACCTTCGAGTGGTCGTCGCGCTCGAACCACAGCCACTGAAGCTGCGAGACCAGGTCGCGCAGGTAGTGCGCGATCTGGTAGTGCGCGGCCGACTTGTGCTTGTCGATGTTCTCCTCGGAGACGCGCTTCACGTTCCTGCGGCAGGCGAGCGCCACCGCGTTCTTGTACCGCGCTGCCGACCGCTTGCGGCGGCTCTTGGCGATGCCCAGCTCCACCACCGCGCCGTATGAGATGTCGATGCCAAACCGGCTAGACAGCTCGAGCTGGATCCGCCTGAAGCCGGAGCCCTTCTTGAGCTTGCGCGCCTTGTCGCTCGTCAAGGTAGCGTCGCGCCGCCACGCATCCGCGCCGATGTCGTTCGCCGCGCAGATCTGCTCAATCTTCTCTCCGATGTCGGGATAGCGGCGCAGGATGGCGTCGACGCAAGGCGAGCGGCCGCGCTCGCCCGCCAGCGCGCGCAGCGCGCTCGAGACGGCGTCAGACTTGCGGGCGGTCGCGTTTGCCCTCCGGCGGTTGCGCGCGATGAGCTTGACAACCAGCTGCTGTGCGCCCAGCGCAGAGAGCCGCGCAAAGCTGGCGCAGTCGGAGTTGTCACTGTCCGAGGCAGCGCCATCGTCGATGCCAGCTGCGCGCGCCTCGCGCCGGAGCGACAGCGCAATCTCCTCGGCGTCATCGAGGAGAGAGGACTTGGTCGCGCCGGCGAGGAGCTCCTCCTCGCTCTCATCCCACGCCGAGGGATGGCTCCAAGCCTACCAAACAGAAACGAAAGGTTCGTTAACGCCCGTCGGGGGGGGGTGGGCGAGGCGGGACGGGCGTTAAGTGTGAACGGGGTGTGCGTTTACGTGAACGGGGTGATGTGACTACCACTAAGCGGCCGGATCAATCTCCCGTCGGAGCTATAAGGGGTGTTTGCGCTCCAGAAGTCGATGCCGCTCATGGCGTACTCGTCCCAATTGTCGCCAAGGATCGTCTTTGCGTCTGCGTCGGCCGCCGTGAGCGTCTCGAGGTTGGTGATCCCCATCGCCTCCAGCTCGGCGCGCACTCGCTCCACATCCTCAGCAGATGGGATCTCGGCCGCCCACGACGCGTCTGGCTCCTCCGGCCCAGTGGTGGCCGCCTCCAAGAGGTCCGTTGCGTCCTCCCCCTCGCCTGCTGCTGCCGCACCAGTGCCGAGCCCGTTGCCTGCAGCGGCGGCTCCCGAGTCGCCGCGCGCCTCGCCACCCTCAGCCTCAGCCGCGTACTTGCGCTCGTCTGCCTCCAGGCGCGCAACCTCGTCTGCAATGTCCTGCTCGGTGATCTGCCCGCAGCCGATGCGCGCGGTAATCTCGGACAAGGTCTGCAAGTTGGCGAGCTCGGCGCACACCTCGAAGGTCGCGAGCGCAGCCTCGATCTTCTCCTCCAGCTCTGCGCACGCCTCCCTCGACGGCGCGCGGTTCGTGCCCAGCAGCTCCCGGCGCGCGCGCGTGCCCTGGCCCTCCAGCACCGCCAGCTCCACCAGCTTGCGGTCGGAATCGGTCGAGCACAGCCGCTTGAGTGCCCGCAGGCGAGCCGTGCTGATCATCGGCCTCGAGCTCAGTTCGAGCGTGCTCAGCGCCGGCTCGACGGCTCCAACCATGCCGTCGAGCATCTTGTAGTTCACGTCCGGCTCCTTCGCCATGACGATCCAGCCGGTCTGCTCGCCGGTGCTGGTGCCGAGCCGCACGGCAACCGCCGGGATGTGCATCAACTGGTCGAGGATATTGCGGGCTTTCGTCACGCCCGAGGAGCCGCCTGCGTCCTTCCACAGCTGCCGCAGCGAGACGCGCGCGCCGCGCTTCTTGACAAGGATGGTGGCAGCGCGTATGAGGACGTTGCAGGCGCACACCGTCTTGTCGTTGTGCCCGCGCGCAGAGCACAAGTGCCGGGCCGCCATAATGTACTCCTCGAGTGTGATGCCCTCAATAGGCGAGACGCGGAGGCGGCCAATTTCGGTGCTCTCCTTCGCGAACGAGTCCTTGACGGCGAGCTGGTCCGCGAGCCGCTTCACCGTCTCGAGTTCGGACGTGGTCGCTGCCGGGATGTTTTCGGCACTGACCTCGGGCGTAGAGAGCTGCTCGAGGAGCGCGCCCTCTCCCGCCGATCGCCTCTTGTCGGTGGCGGCCTTCTTCCCCTTCGCCTGCAGCTGTCGTAGCTCCTCCTGCAGCGCGGTCTTCTCCACGCGCTTCTCCGACAGCGTGTTTATGACCGTGACGGCCGCTGCAGAGTTGTTGGCTGCAATGAACTCGTCCTTCTGCTTCGTAAGCGCAGAGATCATGTCGTCGATATCGCTCATCAGTTTCGGGATGAGCATAAGCCGAGCGTCGCGCTGGTTGGGCGTGATGGAGACAGCCGGTCGACGCGCCGGCCCGCCGGCCGCCTTTTCCGGTGCCGCTCGCTTTCCAGCTTCACCCTGGGCGCCGCCCGCGCGGCTGCCGTTCTTCTTGGCAAAGCCGAACCCCTCTGCTGCTATCGTACCCGCCGCTTTCTGGAGCTCCCCCACCTTGGGCCTCTTGCCCTCGAACCTAGGGCGAGAGTAGGGGCAGAGCGTGTGTGAGTCAGAGTCAGAGTATTTACGTGTACATGTGTCGGAAGTGACTGCGGTTTGGCGCACCGGACGAGCCAGGGCTGCTCGATGGCCAGTCTGCACGCCGCCTCGTTGAGCGCAATCTGCCAAGGTTGCAGCCCGAGGCTGCCGTTGTCTCGGCCATAGACCGGCCGATTCCCGCCGGGAGTGCCCGCGAGCCATTCCTTGACACGCTCCGCGTGCAGCCTCTTGCGCTGCTCCTCCGGCTCGGTGGCTCCGGGTGGCTGCGGCGCAGCGGGCGGTGCGCCGTCTTGCTGCGGCGACGACCCTGCCTGAGGCTGAGCCGGCGGTGGTGCGTAGAGCGGCTGCGTCCCTCCCTGCTCGTCGCCGACGAGCCAGCCGCTCTGGTGCGCCTTGGCGAAGTGCTTCATGTTGCGTGAAATCTTGAAGGCCTTCCAGTCCTCCATGCCCTTGTCAATGGCCAGCATCTCAAATGTCTTGCGGTCCTCTTGGTCGAATCGGCCGAACTCGTTCACATCGCCGTAGCCAATGCTAATCAGGAACTGGGAGTAGTTCCGGTCGGTTCCAAGGTTCAACGGTGCGAGGAAGGCTTCGAGCGTCTGCTGCGAGGCGTTCTGCGTGATGATCTGGTCCCAGTTGTCCATTGGTTCGGTTGTGTCGTCTGTGTATCTGTGTTTCGCGCGCGCGCCTAAGTTGACCACAAATCCCGCCTAAAAAATTGAAAAAAGCACGCTCGGAGTGCTCCGACGAAAGAGCTGAATGGGCGAGCTGAATGGGCGGGTCGGGTGCCGGGGGGGGGGGGGGGCACCCGGGGCGCCTCACTCTGAGGAGCTCCGCCCCGCCCCTGCCCCTCACTGCCCCGGGGGTGGGGCCTCACCCGCAGCCGGCGCGTCCCGGGGTGGGGTCTCGGGGTGAGCCCCGGGTGAGGCCCGCCCCCCCCCCGTCCTCGGGCTACTGTGATAAACACATCACAGTGCGCCAGCCACCTCTTACACGCGGCCGGCGCCCTCTCGCGGCAAAAGGGTCGAGCGAGTGGGCAGAGTCGCGATGTCCCTGCGCACCTGGGTGTTCGCCGCCTATATGCTCTATCCTGTGCCAAGACGGACACGTTTTGACAATCAAAATCTACCTCAAAATTTGCGGCCGCTCCTCGAAATTTGCTGATCAAAATTTGCGGTGGCCCGGATCGAAACCTGTACTTTTGGCCAACTCCACCGGCTCGGGGTCTTTTTTGCCTTTTTGGAATCAATGCACAATGGGCACCCCGTGCCAGTTCACTTGACGCCCTGCGCGTGGGCCGCGTCGTCGTCGAGGGTGTCGTCGTAGTCGTGCGCCGCCGCGCCCCTCCGCACAGCGTTCCCGACCTTGCTCCTCGCCTTGCCCTCCGCATACTTCGCGACATGTCTCAGGTACCGCTCCCTCTCGGGCAGGGTGGGCGCGACGTACGGCAGGCTGGTCGCGCGGCTGAGCCACGCCTGGTACCTCTCCCACACGCCCCCCTCGCCCGAGGCGGGCACCGCAAACCCGCGGTAGTGCTCGAGCGCGTACAGCCGGTACGCATACGGCAGCAGCACGCAGTCGACGAGGCCGAGCGAGTCGCCGCCCCAAAAGTGGCCTCGGCTCTCCCGCGTGAAGGCGCGCAGGCCGTCGAGCACCTTTGCGAAGCCGTCCGCCCGCTCCGCCGCGTCGGTGCGGACCAGCGCCTGGTAGTAGCCCGAGGTGACGCTCTTGTTGACCTGCTCCGCCGCGACCCGCGCGGCCGCTCGCTCGAACGGGTCGGTCGGAAGCAGCGGCGGCGCAGTCGAGCCGTTGGCGGCGGCGAGCTCGTCGATGAACTGGATGCATACGATCGACTCGGTCACGGCGCGGTTGGTGGCAGGGTCGAGCAGCGTCGGCACCATGCCCTTTGGGTTGGCCGCCAACAGCGCCGGTGACTTCCAGTGGTACCACCAGTCGCTCCGCTCGGTCGCCTCAAAGTCCTCGTCCCCGGTCGGCGCCCGCTGCTCCCAGCCAAGCGACTCCTCCCACTCGTAGGGAACGGCCTGGCGGTGGTGCTCGAGCGCAAGCGTGGCGCGGTGCGCAAACGGGCAGAACCAGGCCGAAAAGTACCGGAGCGGGGCGGCGGCGGTGGAGGATTGGCCGCGCCGCGAGGTGCGGAGCGTCGTGGCAGCTCGGAGCGTCGTGGCAGCTCGGAGCGTCGTGGCGGCTCGGAGCGTCGTGGCGGCTCGGAGCGTCGTGGCGGCTCGGAGCGTCGTGGCGGCTCGGAGCGTCGTGGCGGCTCGGAGCGTCGTGGCAGCAACGCGTTGCATGCTGGAAGCAGCAGCGCGGCAGTGCAGCTCAGGGTTCCAACTTTTTCCGGGGCATGGTATGGTACTGGCGCCTGCCAGCTCAATCACGGCGCTCAGTCAACGGTATGGCAGGTGGAGTGCTCTCTACTGCCGCGGCGCCCCTGTCGGTTCGGAGGCGCCCGGCGGCCGCGCGCTTGGTGCCGACGTTGACCGGCTGAGGGCCCAACTTGAGCTCTTTTTTGGTGAGGGACCAAAGCGCGAAGGACCACTTTTGGGTTAGGGACCGCGGGCGACAGGTTAGGGACCGATCGCCACCGCTCACGCCAGCGGACGGCCACCATCGGTGTTTTTGGCTTCGCCACCGTCCAAAGCGTGCGCAATGCGCTCGCCGACATCGAGCGAGCTCGCCTCTCCGAGGAGCGGCTTGCTGTGCGGACGCCTTCTTGTGGCTCTCGTCGAGAGCGTTTTGCGTCCCGGCGGGTGGGAGAGCATGTGTCGTTTGATGTGTCACTGTGTACGTCATGTCAGTCTTGATAACAAGTACGGTCGATCCGTCAAAGCGATACACTCGTCACGATCACGTTGGACGGCTTGCACGGAGCTCTGTGCCGGCACACAGGAAGAGCCGACGGCAAGAAGAGCTCGATGGGGAGCGAGAATCGCCAAAGGTGCTCACGGAGGTGTCGGAAGTCCGCCTTGATGCGGTCAGTTCCCCCCAGGTTTGACTGCGTAGGTCGCGGAACTCGTTGAGTACTCGTAGCCTTTCTGCGCCTCCGTCTGCATCGCGTCGGCTGCTCTGCGGCAAGAGCAGTCTTTTCGGAAGATATCGACGATTTTCGAGAGCCACCCGCTTGGGAGCGATTGAGCGCGTCACGGAGGACTCAGGTTCCACCTAAACCTCCTTTGGCGATTCTCGCTCCCCATCGAGCTCTTCTTGCCGTACGGCTCTTCATGGTTGTCGGCACAGAGCTCCGTGCAAGCCGTCCAACGTGATCGTGACGAGTGTATCGCTTTGACGGATCGACCGTACTTGTTATCAAGACTGACATGAGGTACACAGTGACACATCAAACGACACATGCTCTCCCACCCGCCGGGCCGCAAAACGCTCTCGACGAGAGAGCCACAAGAAGCCGTCCACACAGCAGGAGCCGGTCGGTCGAACACGTTGCTCGCTCGATGCCGGCGAGCGCATGTCGCACGAGGTAGACGGTGGTGTAGCTAACATCACTGACGACGGCCGTCCGCTGGCGTGAGCGGCGGCGATCGGTCCCTAACCTGCGGTCCTTCACCGTAATCGGTCCTTCGCCTTCATCCCTAACCCGCAAAAAAGCACGATTCTCAAGTTGGGCCCTCCGGCTGCTCTCGCGGCGCCGAGGCGTGCCGCTTCGGTCACGTCACGTGCGCTGCGAGGTGTCTTTTGGCATGTGCGCGCTTGGCATAGACGCCAGGAAGCTCGCCTTCCTTGCCTGCGGCCGCGGGCGTGCGGGCGGGCACGCCAGGCTCGGCGACGCGCCGCGCGGGTCTTCGTGCTCGCGACCCGCGACGAGCCAGCATGGCTCGTCGCTCGACGGGAGCCTGTCCAGCATGCTCTCGGCACTCTGTACAGCCTCGCCAACTCTCTGGGAGGGTCTACAGGGACAGGGCGGGCCGTCTCGGGCGAGATGGCGCGCTGAATGCTACCATGACTACGAGCTATCCGATCGGGTCGCCGGCGGCGGGCTTGCGCGGCGTGCTGCTCGACGGCAGGCTGCTCTCCAACCTTTCAACAGTGTCTTTTACCTCGCTCCTCTCGCTGCAACCGCCTGCGGGGGCCGGCGCCGGCCGCCTCGCTTCGCCAGTGCTGCCTACGCGAAGTTACTACGCCCACGACACGCGCATGGGCTCGCCGCCCGCGTCGCCTGCGGCGGGCCCGCGGGGCGCGACGCTCGTCGGGAGCGTGCTCAGCAGGCTGTGCAGCGCAGCCTGACTCACTCAGAGCGCCGCTGATGCGGCGTGGGGCCGCCGGCGGGGCTGCTGCCGCGAACGCTGCGCTGAGGGCCTCACCATCGTGTCCTCGCCGCGTCGCCGACGCCACTTGCTGCTCGCGGCTGCCCTGCCCTTCCCTGCCATCGCGCAAACAAACACACACACACACGCACACGCACACACATTATTAATGATCGAGTATTAATTATTATTTGTTAATCATCGGGCGGCGGCGCGGCGGGGCGGCGGGCGGCGCAAGGCGGCGGCGCGGCGAGGCAGCGGGCGACGCAGGGCGGGGCGGCGCGGCGGCGGTTGGTATAATTACTTATTTGTTAATTAATTATTACTTAATAATCATCGGGCGGCGGCGCGGCGGCGGGCGGGGCGGAGCGGGGCGGCGCGACCATCGGCACTGAACGGACCAGCTAGCTGGTCTTTGAGTCAGGGCACGAGGCTGCCGCGGCCAATGCTGGCGTTGGCGTCGGCGCACAACACGAGCACATCACCCGGCTGCCGCAGAGCGATCAGCTGGGCGAGGCCCTCGTAGTACGCGTCGATCTCGGCGGCGGAGTGCGCAGACGTGGGCGCGAGAACTGCTTGCCGCGCGAGCCGCCGCGCACAACGAGCCGCACAGCGATGGAGCGGCCGTCCGGCGAACGAGCCACCGGTTTGCTGCCACCTGCTCGCTGCCGAGCAGCCTCAGCCCGAGGCGAGAGCACGATGCACACGCCCATGCTGCCGCGCCCATGCTGCTGCGCAGGCGCGCTTCCCACGAACGTGTAGCCGTCGCGCACGAATTCCTCGTTGCCGCACCGCCACGTCTCCTGGCCGCACACCGTGAAGGCGTTGCGAACCTGGCTGTAGCCGATCAGCTCGTCCAAGCCGGTATCCGTCTTGATGCCGAGCATGCTCTGAGTTTAGAGCGACTGCAGATCCGAGCGGTACGACTTGCGTTGAGGCATCGCGACAGCAGCTTAGAGGAGGCTGCAGTTGGCGTGCAGCAGAGCACCAGCCGAGGCATCACTTGTACGCTTGCGGAGCCGACCCCACGCTGCACAAAGTGCCACGTGTGGTGACGGCGGTGAGATACGAGGCGCAGATGAAGCACTCGGAAGTTGCACGGCTATGAAGAAAAACAGCCGGCTAAATTTCGGCGCGGCTAAAAAGCAAAGGACGGGCGCTTTTGATCGGCAAAGGAAAGTTGGAGTAACGACGACCGCGTTCGCAATGAAGTCGCCTGTCGAGCAGCTTCCGCGGCGCGCATGCGCCGCGGGGTTGACCGACAGCCGCGCCTTTCGCGCCTCCCGTGCCACGCGCGGCGCCGCGCGCGCCGCGCGCAGCCTCGCCAACGCCGCACACAGAACCAGCAGGCTGCTCACCAAAAAGAAAGAAAGAAAACAGACAACCCAAGGGAGGGATGGGAGGACGGCACGGGGCACGCCGCCACCACACAGGGATTTTAATGCTGCACTTGGAGCACTTGGAGTGCAGTCATCAACCTCACATCCAGGGCCGGGGAGCTGAGGAGCGCACCCAGCGGGCCGGATGATCGGTATCGGGTTACTTACGGGCTAGAGAGCCCTAGCCCCGGGGGTGCGCGTTCGCTGGGCGGAAAGGGCCAAAAATAAAGTAAACACAAGTCTCCGAGGGTTAGCCCCGCGTACCGGGTTTCCCCTTAACTGCAGGACGCCCCCTCTACTCGGAGCTAATGAACCTGAGGGAGGGTGTAGAGGATGTAGAGCGTTGTACCTGTAGAGCTGTAGAGATGTAGAGCGCTGATGATGAGGAGCACTTGCCATGCTACAGCGATGATGAGGAGCACTTGCGGGGGGGCACTTGGAGCGGGAAACTTGGAGCACTTGGAGTGCAGTCAGCAACCGCACATCCGGGGCGAAACTTCTTCTTTTTTGCATCGCCGAGGCAGGGAGGCCGCGCACATTGGTCGCCTCCTGCACATGGAGACCTTGCCTCCGCCGCGGCGTCGCACTCTGTGGGCCGCGGGGCTCCTCTGCGCTGCGGGCTTCGTCTGCGCCGTCGTCCGCATTGGGCCTAGCCGTGACGGCGGCGCGCACATCGAGACGTTTGTGGGCGGCCTCCTGCAGGACAGGGAGAAGGAGTGCCGCCGGTCCGACTGGTGGTTCCGCGGGCCGGTGGACGCGATGGCGCGGGCGGTGGTCGCGGACGTGCCCAACCACCCGCACATCTCGGCGATGCCCTTCAACCTCAAACTTGCCACGACGGTGTCGCCGTTCCTTCCGAAAGTGTACACCGACGTGACCGAGATCGTGTTGCTGGAGACGTCGGTGCGGGAGGTGGACCTGCACGAGTGCCGCACGCCGCTTGACTACCTCAAATTCATGCCGCGGCTGATGCCAGACTCGGGCACTATCGAGCTGAAGGGGCTCGAGGTGATAGGAGAGTGCCACCTCGACACGTCGGGCATGTTTTACATTGGCAAGCATCGGGGCAAGGCGCTCGCGCGCACCTTTGGGAACCTCAGCCTGACCATCGAGTTCGATGGCTTCAACCGCAGCCACGTGACGGACTGCACCGGCCAGTTCGACACCTCCATCTCGTGGCCAGACGACGCAGCCGCCTTCAAGGGGAAGCATGTCTACGCCACTCCGCCGCCCTCGCCGCCGCCCGCGCAGCGGCGCAGCTGGTACAGCCGCTGGTTCGGAGGGGAGGAGGGCCCGAAGGCGAGGGGCCTCCCCTCCGAGCCCGAGCCGGAGCCCGAGCCTGCCGGCTGGAGCCTCGAGGAGAGCAGGGACGAGCTGATCGACCTCGGCATCCCGCTCGCAAAGGCGACGCTGCACCCGCCCCGAGAGCCGTGCTGCAGCCGCCCTAGGGCCGTCCGAGAGCCACCCTGAGGGCTCCCTTTCCGCAAGGGGGGGGGGGGGGGGGGGGCTAGAGTCTTCACACCGGCGGAGCAGAGGGGCGGGAGGAGGAGGACGCCTCCCTACCGCAGCAGCGCCCTCTCCCCTGCCGCAGGTGCTCTGCAACGGGCTCGCCGCCGTCGCCGAGTCGCCGCTCGCGCAGATGATGGAGTTGTCCATCGGCGCGCACACCGACCTGCAGACGCGCGCCTTCGACGCCCTCATCGAGGAGGGGCGTGAGCGCGATGACGGCTATTTCGAGTATCCTGGCATCGTGAACATGATCAACACTGCGCTCGGCTCTGTGCTGCCGGAGACGCGGGAGGCGTTCCAGGCGAGGGGGGGGGGGGGCGCAAGGGGCGGTGTGGGCCGGGAGGGGCGCCCCTCCCCTAGCCCTCGCCCCCCTGGCCCGCAGGCGCAGCACGAGGATATGCTCGCCCGCGTCAACTATGCCCGCTCCGTCCGCGACTCGTCGCTGCAAGGCGCCGCCGACGCCGCCCCCTGCCACCAGGGCATCCGCTACGTCCTCCAGCACGGAGTCGACCTGTTTGCAAATGTCGACCTCGGCTGCAGCCCGCCCCCGTCGCCGCCGCCTTCGCCGCCTTCGCCGCCGCCGCAGCTGCCCGTCCCGCCGTCGCCGCCGCCGCCGTCGCCGTCGCCGCCGCTGCCGCCTAAAGGCCCTCCGACGGGGCTGGCGAGGGCGTTTGGCTGGCTCGACTTCGACCGCGACGGCGAGATCTTCGCTTAGGCCGCTGCCTCCGTTTTGCCGTGAAGGATGCTCTGTCGTCCGCCGTGGTGCATGCGTGCACATGCACATGTCCTACAAGAGCGGCACGCAATGCGTGCTGGACGGGGTGGCATGGGCATCTCATCGCGCATCGTCGGCGAATCGCCTCCCGATAAGCGAAACCGCGCGTCTACTGGATGTGTACTGTTTGTCTCATGTGCTCGAGCCGTCCGCCCGTGTGTGTGGGCTGTGTGGCAGAGAGAGCGGCCACGGCCACAGCTGCTGTGATGAGCTGCCAGCCGTGCCTGAGAGGTATATCGCGTTGCAGCTCGGAGCAGGGATGCCAGTCTTTAGTTACGCTCTCTCTATCGCTCTAGTGAGAGAGTAAGTCCCGCATATCTGATTGAAGGGGCGCCGCGTGAGGGTGAGCGCGCCAGGCGCCGGGGGGCGCCCGGGCCCGCCCTTGCGGCCGCGTCCGACCACCCGCCTCGAGCAGTCACGACCACAGCACACGAGAGTCGAGTCAGCACACAGCAGACCGGTGGGACCGCGCGCTGAGGTCGCGCTCGCGGGTCATCGCACTCGCCAGGTTGCACGTATCCAGAATCCACGCACGTCGCGAACGTCCTCTCGTGCTGTCAGCCTGCCGTACGGCCGAGCAGTGCCGCGCTTGCGGCGCGCGCGCATTGGCTTCACCTTCGGTCTCAGCGCTCGGGCCGGCGCCGGGGGTCATGGCACATGGGGCGACACTCGGGTCGGGCCGGCGCCGGGGGTCATGGCACATGGGGCGACACTCGGGTCACGCTCCGGCCTGGCTCCGGCGCCTCGGGGGGGGCTACAGTGGGCAGTGCGCGAAACCACTTCGCATGGCCACCCGCGACCCCACTTTGGACCGGCGAGCGCACTTGCTCACTTTCCGGACTCAAAAAAAAAGTAGCCCCGCACTCGCAAGCGGCAAGGTCCAAGGTCCAAGGAACTAAAGGTCCAAGGTCCAGACTCCTAAAACTAAAAACAACGACCCCCCATCTACTTCTTCTACTCTGTATTCAGGGGGGGGGGGGGGGGGTAGAACCCCGTAAAGGCAAACTTCCTTGCACGTGGACCAGGGCGGCAGCTCGCCACGTGGCAAAGACACAAGGAAAAAGGACGTACGGCGAGGCCGCACCTTGAGCACGCGTTCATAGCCCCGATACAATGGTCGTCGAGCTTGATGTGCAGTCCAACACGCCGGTGGCGGACGAGGTGCAAGCCACCACGCCCGTGACTGAGCCCACGGCGACCGGCACTCGCAGAAACGGCTTGCGTCGCCTGATCTCCTTTGCGCGGCCAGGGCAGCGCACACCTCGAGGCGCAGACAAAGAGACGGAGGGAGTGACTGTGCCAAAGCTGGACCCGAGTTGCAAAAATCTCCGTACCTCGCTTCGCGGCACGCACGCGCCGCGTGCAGGCTTTGTCCCTCGGCTCCGAGCTTCCTTTGTCCAGGCGCGGCGAAGCCTTCGAGTCTCGATGTGCGGTGGCCCGAGGAGGGGATCAGATGCGACGGAGCGCTGGTCCGTTGAATCGGAGGAGCAGTCTCCGGCCAAATGAGCCCGTGAGGATCGCAGCTGAGACTACGCACGAAACCACGTCGAGAAGGGGATAGCGAATCTCGATCTTCAGCCCGAGGCTACTAACGGAGACTGACGTACAGACCAGATGTGTGAGTGTCACGCTTTCACGGGGAGGGCCACCACGGCCACGCCACACGCACAGGCACATCCGGCCCACAGGGGCACACGCAGAGGCTGGAGGCTACACCGTATTCCGATTGTCAATATCCTGAGAAATATCCATATTGAAAGCTCCAGGTGCTCCAAGAAATATTCCGGTGTGAGCGAACCTCTTCGCTGTTTCAACAACCGAGACATTCCAGCTCCTTGAGGGAGTCGCGGAGGAGGAGGGATGACGGAGGTAGTGTGAGGACAGGCCCCAACAGCCATTGGGACGAACGAGGGCCGCGACGGCGGCTCAAGCGCGGGGGCCGGGCTCCGCCTGGAGGCAGGCGCATCTCGCTTCTCGGCAGGCGGAGATCGTGTGATCAGTGTGCGAACAAGATCCCGCACGGGCGGGGTCCTGTTCCTTTTTAACCATCTCCTAGTAGTCTGTTTTTATTTATTTATTTACCGACATTCCACGACCGCCGGCCCGCGCGGACGGTGCACTCCGCTCGCGCGTTGTGTCGGCAGCGCCGGGGCGCCACCGTGTCCGTGAAACGCGTGTGACAAGCTGACAACTACGCACTGTTCCGCAACCGCGACGGCCACGGCGGCAGCGTGGGTGGCGGAAGGAGGGCACTGCTCGGGTCGTCGGGCGCGTGCAGCATCTCGACGGCGGCGCGGATGCGGCGCACAGACGCTTCGCGAAGCGCCGCCACCTCGAGCACCTCGTGCGGCTCCATCGACGCGACGAGGGCTTTGCGAGCGGCGAGCAGCCGGCGCAAGGCCTGCGGCGAGGGGGAGGGGGAGCATCGGCACACGCATCGGTGGCGTGTCCAAGGGCGGCGTGGGGGGCAAAGAGGCGGAGGGAGGGGAGCACGAGGGGAGCACGAGGGGAGTGACACGAGGGCAGAGAAGGAAAGCGCCTCCTCCACGCTCACGCGGCGAGCGTCGCCAGCGACAGCCTCCAGCTCCGAGGGCAGGTACGCGAGCGGGTCTCGCTCCTCCACACCCAAGCCCATGTGGCTCGACGCGACGGCGGCGGCGGCAGCGGCCTCGGCCGCCGCTGGCCCTCCGCCCACGGCCGAGCCCTCGACAGGGGCGGGCGGCAGCGGCGGCTGGCTCGGCGCCCTCACGAGGAGGTAGCACGGCTCGGTGGAGGCGCCGAGCATCTCCGCGGCGGCCGAGGTCCTCCGCAGCGCCAGGTACAGGCCGTCGTACCTGTACCCCGGCCCGCCCTCACCGCCGGCACCCTCGACCACGCGCACGACGCGAATCGGCCGGCGAGACGACTCATTCGGCTGCAGCGCGCGCAAGCACGCCTCGCCGGCCGCCACCGCAGCGGCGCCGTCGGAGGCGCCCGCGCACCAGCCGCGCAGCAGGAGCCGCTCGCCGTAATCATCGACCGCCCGCGGCTCGACGCCCGGCGGCGGAACGATGATCGATTCGACGCCGAGCACGCTGGGCGTCACGTCCGAGAGGAAGTGTCGGTGCACGCCCGCCGCGGCCAGTTCGGCGCGCCGCTGCAGCACGAGCCCGACCGGTACACCGTCCACTGCGCCAAAGGCTTGGCTCGGTGCGCCATGCAGCTTCAGAATGGCGTTGAGCGCGAGCAGGTCGGCGCGAGCGCCGCCGTTGCGGCCAATCGCCGCGCGCCCCTGAGCGAGCTTGGCAAGGACCGAGACTGGCTGCGGCTCGAGCTCCATTCGCAACACTGGGACTGGCACTGGCCAGGGGGGCCCTGGGGGCACTGCCCGCTGGGGTAATTTTTTTGAGAGCGCCTTCGTTGTTAATAGTACAAACCCAATGGTTAAGAATGTGTGCACCCGTACCACAGACAACAGACAGACAGGCAGCAGACAGACAGGCCCATAGCAGCGCCAGCAGCGCCCCGCTCGGCACACTCACTCCCTCATCCTCTCCTGCGCTTCCAGGTCGCGTCGCCAGAGGGCAAGCCCGCCGCCGCCGCCGCGCGCCGTCGCGATGTCCTCGTTCGCCTAGATGCACGCACGACCGGAGGTGGAGCGGGCGGAGAGGCGGCGGGGTAAGCGACGCTGGCAGCGCGGGCGCCGAGATCCAGTTGAAGAAGGCAGGCAGCTCCCTCTTTGCGCGGGCGACATTAGACTTCGAGCCCAAACCGGACGCCGCTCCGATCTGGGCGGCGCCGCCCTTTGGCAGCGGGATGCGCAGGCCGAGGAGCGAGATCTCGTCAAAGTCGAACGTGAGCTTGCGTGTCCCCTCGTTGAACTCAAACGGGCCGAAGAATCGGACCAGCGCGACGTCGCCGACGTAGATGCCGTTTGTGATGGCCATCGGCTCGGTGGTGGTGTCAAACGTCTGGACCGCCTTGAGCGGGAAATAGTTTATCTTCCCTATCTTCTTCTGCGTGTCCACGGTGCCCGTCGTGAAGCAAAGCCGCCAGGCGCCGTCGAGAGCGTCCAGCGTCGCGCCGCTCAGCTTCGCGTCCGCCTTGGCCTCGGCCCGCATCGTCTTCTCTAGCCCGACCAGCGCCTCGATGACGGCGTGGCTCTCCTCGGCACGCGTCTCCGCCGCACGGACGAGGAGCGCCACCGCGGCGGCGGCCGCTGCAGGGGTGCTCGCAGCCGGCGCCATTTGCATGCGCACGTCCGCGCCGCCTGCGAGCGCACTGCTTGGCGGCTGTAGTGCGGCGTGCATACGGAAGGAGTCGGCGCCTTGAAGCAGCAGCAAGAGGATATTGAGCGGCGTCGGTCGGCTCATTGCTATTGCCCGGGAGGGGCAATATAGCCGGCCGAGAGGTGGCGAGCGAGCTGTCTGGTACATTCCCAGCCACTCCGCTGTGAACACCGAGGGCCTCGGTCTTGCGGAGCGTCTGGTGCTTCAGTCGAGTTACATGGCGATTTTCAAGCTCGGCCGCCCCCTGCCTCCGTCGCGAGCCTGCCGTGGTCACCTCTGGCAATACTGAGGCTCTGCTCGTCGGAGTTGGACGAGTGTGTGAAGGCCGCGGGCGCCAGCACGGAATACGGTGTGTGCTGCGCCGCAGCGCGCGCTGCACACACCGTATTCTGACCCGAAGCCTCGGGCGCCCTCGAGCGAGGCGCTCGACGTCACATTGACAGTGGGCCCCTGTGGGCCCCGCCTCAGCAAGCTCAGACCTGATACTAGGATGGCGGCCTGGCACGGTCCACCGGTCACTGCGACCGGACACTCGACCGCCTGCGCGAGCTGGTCTGCGCAAGTCCTGCGCAGCTCGGACGTCGACGCGAGCCAATCGGATGCCTTTGATCGACGGATGCGAGCGCGCGCAAGCGCGCAAAACGCGCGGATCTGCGCCTTCGGCCCGGCTGCACCGCCAGCGCGCGGCACGGCGCGCAGAGTGGACGAACATACCAGGCCAGAGTCTGGGGCTCTGCTGCGCAGAGCAGCCGCGCAGAGGGGGAGAGAGGAGGAGATGTGCCCTCGGACGCGCGCCAGTGCTTTTTTAAGATCGTGTTATGATGAAGGAACACTACGGCAACTCTCCGACACCCGCACTCGCCACTCTCGAGGTACACTCTCCCCCATGAGCGCTTCTGCGTCGCGCTCAAACTCGACGTCGCTCGCATCCGCGCGCACGACCGCATCGCAGCTGTGGGCGCCGGCCAATGAGTGCCAGGTGGGTGCTCCAGGGGGGGGCGCCGAGAGTTTGCGAGGAGCATGACCTCGCCAGGCTCGCCACGGCGGTGCAGTTGAAGCGACTGTAGCTGCAGACGCTCCCCTGCTGCTCGGTGTACGAACTCTGTTCACACCGAGCAGCTGGGAGTGGCTGCGGCTATAGCAGACAGGCGAGCGAGCGCTTGTGTGAACCAGCGCACAGCGCCATAGGAGGTATTTTCTTCTCAATAACAAGGCTGTGAACATAGGACGTATTTTCTTCTCAATAACAAGGCTGTGAAGCTCGCACCTCAACCTCTCACAGACCAGCGCACAGCGCCATACGACGTATTTTCTTCTCAATAACAAGGCTGTGAACGTACTCGAGGGCGTCGCCCCGCCCGGGGCTTCGCCCAGCACCACTCGCAACAGCTCTCGCGCGCCGCCGTCTGTGGCGACGCGCAAAACATCAACAACGCTGCACGCAACATGCGTGTCGCGCACTCATTCATGAATGACCGGTCTCAATGCCCCCACCCCCCTGCGCGCGGGCCTTCTAGGCCCGCCGGTAGTCTCACCCCATCCCCAGGGCCTCCAGGGCTCGCACCTCAACCTCTCACAGACCAGCGCACAGCGCCATAGCCCATCGGACGTATTTTCTTCTCAATAACAAGGCTGTGAACAGAGTTCGTACACCGAGCAGCAGGGAGCTCCGCAAGACCGAGGGCCCTCGGTCTTCACAGCGGAGTGGCTGGGGCTAACCAGACAGTGCACACATACAGCGGCAAAAAGAAATCAGCGGGGCGACACCAAACTAAAGTGATGGTTGGTGGTACTCTCCCCTGCACCCGCAGTCCTTCCTATGACATGGCAGGCCACTCTTAAGCCCTACTACAAGCATCAGATCACCCACTTTGGGAGGGTTGACATCGTGAACAGGATTCCGGGAAAAGAGAGGAAAGCGCAAACGACAAACAAAACAAAAATCTCGCTCAAACGACCGAGCGGGAGCTCCCCATCTACTACCCATCATGAGGGCCGGCCAAGCAAAAAAATAATACACCGCTGCAAGGAGAATTTTGCAAGGAGAATTTGCCCGTGCGGGCACACCAAAAGAAGAAAAGACTTACTCAATGCAATAAAAATTGGAAATTGCGAGAGACTGGCCGCGCACTGGCACGGAAACGGGGACAGACGCCTTCAAAAAGATTTTTTGGCGGCTACTGTAGTTCGGTACACGAGGGAGACAGGTCCGCACACGCCCTTGAGTCCTCTCACGCCGACGCCGACGCCTCCGTTGCCGTTGGCACGTCTTCGCTCTTCTCTTCGAGGTCCCCTGCAGAGGCGCCCCGCTCAGCCGACTCGCGGGAGGCCACCGACCAGCAATCGTCTAACCGGGCCACCGTGAGCCGGCGGCTCGCAAACGAGTCGGAGACGCGATCCTCTTCGCCGAGGCTCGCGGAGGAGCGCTCGCCGCCGCCGCCGCACCCGCCGCTGCCGCCACCGCCGCCGCCGCCGGTGTCAGCAAGCTCACCTGACCCTGTCGGCTCCTCGGACAGCTCGCTCTCGGGCAACTCGGACATCCCCTTGAGCCCCGCGTTGATGTACATGTCGAGAGAGGAGCGCCGGCTGCGCCCAGATGGCATCTGTAGCTCGCTGTGTCGCGTGAAGGGCAGCCGCGCCACGATCGCCGTGATGTCGTCTCTGTAGTTTCCCTCGGACCGCTTCCACCGCTGGGCTGCCGCTTGCACGAGCTTGGCACAGCCCTTGGTTGCGGACTCGGGCTCAGACGCCACGATCTCGCACGCCTCCTGGCTCGAGAGGAACTCCCAGACGCCATCGCTCGCAACGATGAGGAAGCGGTCGCCGTCACCGTCCGGGCTGCTAGCCGGCTCGATCTCAAAGCGCGCGATCAGCGGGTCGGCGATGACGCCGTACTTCTTGCACTCGCCGTCACCGATCGAGCGAGACATGGCAAGCCCAACCTTCCCATCCGCCCACACGCGAGAGGGGCGGCCGCCTGGCACGCCCGCCGTCACCAGGCCTCCAGCCTTGCGTATCCTCTCGGACTCCTCGGGCATGTCTGGCTTGCAGTCGACGGTGAGGTCGCGCGCGCAGATTGCGCCGTTGGCTCCGTACCCCATCACCGCCCGGGAGTCCCCCACACACGCCGACCAGAGCGTCGTCCCGTTCAAGTAGACGATCGTGGCCGTCGTCCCGCAGGTGGTAGCAAAGCGGCCTCCGCGCCGCTTGAGGATCTCGGTGTCCATCTGCAGCACGGCACGCACGATGGTCGCCGCCGGGTCGGCTCGCAGCCGCAGCCCCTCCTGGAGGAGGCCGTACGGCAGGGAGCGCATGCACTGCTCCGCAACCTTCTCCCCACCTACGCCATGTCCATCAAAGACGCAGAAGAGAGCTTCGTTCGAAGACGAGTTGAAGGGCCAGTGCGCGACGCCGCGGTCCTGGTTGACCTTGGCAAAGGTTGTGCCACGAGGGCCTGGGCTGACGCCGTGCCGGGTCGCGTTGCCGAGCACATCTGCTAGCTTGCCCTTGCTCACACCGGCCACTGATGATGCGCACGAGGAGGGTGGCGAAGCGAGCTCCTCTGGGGCATGCGCGATCGAATGCCGATGCGTCTCGCCCGGCAAGCTAGAGCTGCTACTGCTGCTGCTGCGGACGGACAGCTCCTGCAGCTCCTGGCGACGCTGGATCCTCCACCTGAAGACGTCCATCTTCGGCGAGCTTTTATCCTCCGTGCACGGTAAACGCGGTAAACGCCCTGACGCAAGTTCTATAGCATACTCAGAAAGGGTGGTTGTTTTCTTCCGTGGTGTACCTGTGTTAGTGCCAGTGCGCGCCAGTCCCAGAAAGAAAGAAAAACCAAGCGAGGGATGGGAGGACGGCACGCCGCCACAACACAGGGATTTTAAGGAAAGAACTTTCCTAAAAAAAAACATTCTTTTCTTCCGTGTTACTGGCACCAGTGTGCGCGCCAGTCTGCCGACAGAGCGTCCCGCGCCAGTCGATTTCTCCCCAGTCGATTCATGGCGCACGCCGCAGCTGCGCTCGCAGATGAGCTCCGCCTCCATGCGCTGGTGCGGGCGCTCGTCGAGGGCACCACCGGCCTCACGCCGTCCTCGGGTGAGAACCATGAGGCTGCTGTCGATTGGGTCCACGGCTCCTTCCGCCACCACCGCTTCGGCTCAACGGACGGGCATGCGGTGTCCCGCGACTACGCGCAGCTCGTCGCGCTCCTCCGTCGCCACTCGCGCCACGACAAGGCCAGCGACCTCGACGCGCTTGCGTCGAAGCTGCTGCGCGTGCCGACCGGGCAGCCGGCAGCGGATGCAGACGCCCGGGCGCTCTCTGCATTGTACTGGCTCGCCGATGCTGCGGCCATGACAGCGAGCGGTCCGGCGCGCTGGCCCAGCGGTCCGCCATCGCTCGCGCCGGTCCCGGCTGCGCCGGCCGAGCAGCTCTCGCGGCCCTCGTCGCCTCGCTGGGGCTACTCGTCCGGCTCTGAGGAGGAGTTGGACGAGCTCTCGCCTGCGCACGGCGGCAGCAGCGGCGGCGAAGGCAGCGGCGGCGGTGGTGGCGAAGGTGGCAGCGGCGAAGGCGGCGAAGGCGGCGAAGGCGCGGGCCGCAGTGAGGATGGCGGCGGCAGCGGCGAGGGCGGCGGCGCGGCGAGGGCTCAGGAGGCGGCGGCGCCGACTGCGAGGGGGCTGAGCGCGCTGGCGTGGGAGAGCTTTGCCCAGGCGGGTGCGTCGCGTGTCCCGCCGGCGGGGAGGAGCTCTCTCGACTCGAGGCGGGTCGGGGCCGCGCCTCGCGGTGGCGCGGTGGCGCGGCGAGAGGCGAGATGGCTCGGCTCTAGGCGGTCGCGTCTAGCCAACGCCTCGATCATGGCCGTGGCGGGCTACGCGGCGGGCGACTGGGAGGAGGTTGCAGCGGACGAGGCCAGCCCCTCTTCCCCGGGCCGCGAGGGAGCGTGCGACGCTTCCTGGCGGCGGCGGGTCCGTCTGAGCGCCGCGGGCAGGAGCTCTGCCTCGAGGTGCGAGGCGAGCGGGGCGGCGGCGCTGTTCGCGGAGCTCGGCCGCGCCGCCTCGGCCGTGTGCACGCTCGAGGCGCCGTCCCGCCTTCCCTCGCCTTACCCTTCCCACCCTCCCGCCGGCTCCCTCTGCCACCTCCCTCTCTGCCACCTCCCTCTCTGCCACCTCCCTCTCTGCCACCTCCCTCTCTGCCACCTCCCTCTCTGCCACCTCCCTCTCTGCCACCTCCCTCTCTGCCAACTGCCCCCGCCGACGACTCCTCGGCAGGCGCTCTCGGACGGCCTGCTCTCGCGGCCCAACTTGCCGACGACGCTTCGCGCGCTCGGCCAGGCCCTGCACGGCGAGGTGCACGAGTGGCGGCGCGAGTGGCGGCGCGAGGCGGCGGGGCGCGGCGCGGCCGGTGGCGCCGGTCGTGGGGAGCGGAGACGGGAGGGCGAGCGGACAGGGCTGCTCGTGCTGGCGGAGCGGCACCGCGGCGTGGCTGGCTGGCGCCGCCGGCTGGCGGAGCTGGCCGCTTTCGCCGCCGAGTTTGCGGCGGTGCCGGCGGTGAGCTGCGTGCTCGGCGTGCGGGCGCGCGGGCCGCACTGCGCCGCAGAGGCGACGAGCGCGCTGCTGTCGCTGCTGCTCGCGCGGTGCGAGTGGCATGAGGCGTGTGGAGGGGAGGGTGGAGGCGGGGAGGGTGGAGGCGGGGAGGGGAGGGGCCTCTACTTCGTGTGGCTGCGCATCCTCGTGCGGTGCCTGCTGGCGTACGCTCGCGTGCTCGGCGGGTGGGTGGAGCGAGGCCGAGCTGCGGCGGGCGGCGGGCGGCTCAAGAGCGAGCAGCATGTCTTTCACAGCTGTGGCTGTGAACCAGGCGAGTTGCGCGACGCGGCGGGCGAGCTCTTCGTGTACCGCGCGGGGGCGCACGCTGACCCCGCCCTCGGCGCGGGCGGCGGCGACAGCGCGGCGGGCTGGGAGGGTGCATTCGCCCTTCGCCCCGCGGGGTGCGTGCCTCTCTTCCTCGCGCCGCTCGCGCCGTCCATCCTGGTGTGCGGCAAGTCGAGGCGGCTGGTGGGCTCGCTCGCGGGAGGGGCGGCCGCCGGGGCGAGGGGCCGCGAGGAGGGTGCGGGGGAGGGGACCGAGGAGGGGACCGAGAAGGGGACCGAGGAGGGCGAGGAGGAGCTGGAGATGCGTGTGAGTGAGCGGCTCCTCGCGCTTCTCGCGTCGCGCCGCGCTGCCGCCGCGTCGCGTCGTGGTGGGGCTGCCGCTGCGGGTGAGGAGCGGCGCAGGGACGGGGTGCAGGCGGAGGGGGAGCCGGCGCCCGTCCCAGGGCTAGCCGGCGACAGCGCAGCGGCCGGGCGGCACTGGCTGGAGCAGATGCCTCACTGGGGCTCCATGCCGCGCAAGGACGACGTGCCGATGGCGTTTGCCCGACCTGCTGAGCATGGGTACCCCGTGGCTTGCAGACCCGCTCGCCCTTCGCCGCGCCCTCACAGCTGGCCCCCGGGCTGGTAGGCACGTTTCCCCGAGCGACGAGCTCTGCCGCTTGCCGGCCTCGCGCCCGCCCCCCGCCACCGACCCGCCCTCGCTCCTCCTCGCGCGGCTGACAAGCCTCGCGACTCCTCCGGCCGACGAGGCTGCCAGAGCCGCCATATTTGCAGAGGCTGCAGAAATTGCAGAGGCTGCAGAGGCTGCAGAAATTGCAGAGGCTGCAGAGGCTGCAGAGGCTGCAGAGGCTGGCGGAGCGCCGCGTAGCAGGGTGCGCTCGATGGCGGTTCGCGAAGCTTTCCTCGCCCCCATCGCGCACTCCTGCGCCCGCGCCGGGCCGCAGCTGCTCCGCTTGCTGCCCGGTTTGCGCGGGGTGGCGCGGCTGCTGCACGCCGTCGCTCTCGCCGCCGAGCCGCGCCTGACTGCGCTTGTGTGCGAGCGGCTCTGCGAGCTCGCCGACCGCTGCCGGCCGTGGCGGCCCGCCCTCCCGCAGCTCACGCGGCTGCTGCGGGAGAGCCTCATCGAGGGCGGCGTCCCGGCGGGCCAGGCGCGTGTCCGCCTTGTGTTGCGTAGAGGCTTGGCTGGGGGTGGGATGACTGAGGGGCAGACGGCCTCGCTTGGTAGTTTCTTAGACACTTCTTAGACACTTCTTAGACACTTCTTAGACGCGGCTTAGACACCTCCCCTGCTTGCAGGCGGGCCGCTTCTCGTTTGAGCTGGCTGACGTCTCGGCCCAGGTCAGGGAGGGGCTGGGCGAGGGGCGGGGCGGGCGAGGGGAGGGGCTGGGCGAGGGGCGGGGCGGGCGAGGGGAGGGGCTGGGCGAGGGGAGGGGCTGGGCGAGGGGAGGGGCGGCCCCCCGGCGGGTGCCGCGCCGCCAGGGCCTGACCCCTCGCCCAGCCCTCGCTGCAGGAGCCGCGCAACGGGCCGCGCAAGGGGTCGTCGTTCTCGGACGCCGTCGACGCGCGCGCCTTTGAGTCGCTCGTGCTGCGGTATGCGCCGCCGTGGCCGTTGCAGCTCGTCTTCACGCCCGCGCTGCTCTCGCAGCAGCAGCGCGTCTTCGCGCTGCTGCTGCGCTTGCGGCGCGCGAAGTGGTCCCTCGAGACGGTCAGCGTCGGCGCCGGCGCCGCAGGAGGCCGCTGCGCAGGCTCGACTCCGCTCACGCGGCTCTGGTGGACGCTTCGCTCCGAGCTGCTCCACGCCGTCCACCACATCCTCGCGTACGTCACGCTCGCTGTGATTGCGGCCGAGTGGCGATCCCTCCTCGACGGGCTCCCCGCCCTCTCGAGCGTGGACGCCTTCGCCGCCGCGTGCGCCCGCCTCTACGAGCGCATCGCCTCGCGCTGCTTCCTGGAGCCGCAGCACGAGGCGGAGATGCGAGCCGTCGACGCCATCCTCGCGCTCGCGCTCCGGCTGCGCGCCCAGCTGAGTGACGACCTCGCCGCGCTACCCGCGGTTGCGCACGCGGCGGCGGCGAGGCGATGGCGCGCTGAGCTCCGCCGCAGCGTCCAGCTGCTGATGCGCACGCTTCGGCAGCAGCCGGAGGGGCGCCCCCTCTCCGAGGCGCTCGACTTCAACTCGCACTATGGCGGGAGCGAGGAGGAGGCTTGACGCATGACGCGATGACGGCGCAGCGACTGTGATGTGTTTAGCCGTATGTTTTTACTGTATGTGATCCGACTTTAAGAGAGCGCAGAGCCGCGCTGGGAGAGCCCACAGCCACACACGCGCTCTATTACTTTATCGTTGAGTCTTGTGTCAGTTGTCTCTCTACACCCGTATATACAGCGTGGTCCGTGGTATACTGTTAGCCACTCTCTCAATAGCACAGGACCAATCGCGGTCTCTACACACCAGCGCCCTGACTGCGGGCAGATACAGATAGACACAGGCACACAGTTTACAGATACACGGGACATCGTCCTGGTTTTCGTTTTGAGCGCGCCGATTGAGAGACTGAGAAAGTGTTGATTCGAAGATTCGTCCATGGTGAATGGGCCGAACCGCGGCCTGGCTGGCCGCGACTCACGCCTGCGACGCTGCCGTCCAGGACGCGGCGCGCCGCAGTGCCCGCGGAGGCGAGTTCTCCTCGAGCGAGAGCCGCCCAATCTCAAGGTGCGCACTGAGCGAGTCGCGCCGCCGTCGCCGCTCGAGCCGGTCCGCCGCCTCGGCCAGCCGCGAGGAGAGCGCCGCGGGCGTGCGGACGATGCCGTGCGCCCTCAGCTCCGCCGGGCTCGGCCGCCGCTCGAGGCTGTGCGTGAGCTGGTCGCGCCGCATAGCGTGCTCCAGCTGCTCGGCGGCCTGCGCGAGGGAGGGGCTCATCGCCGAGGCGTACGAGTGCTTGAGCACGCCGCGCTGGAGGAGCTCGGACGGGTCGGGCCGGCTCGTCAGCCGCGAGACCACCGCCGCACGCGTCATCTCCCGCTGCAGGGCCTGCTGCGCTGCCGCGAGCCGCGCCGAGGTGTGCGCCCCAACCGGAAGGATTCCCAGCGCCTGAAGCTCGCCGAGCGAAGGGCGGGCGCCCAGGGTGTGGTCGACCGTGTCGCGCGCCGCGTCGATCCGCACAGTCGGCGGAAGCAGTGCGCGCAGCTCTTTGCAGGTCGAGGTTAGGGCGAGGAGCGCCTGGGGCCTGCGTGGTTGCGAGGCGAGCGTGCGGACGAGGACCGTCAGCACATCCTCAGGCAGGTCGTCCACCAGAGCCTCTCTGTCTGACCGGTGCGCATCTCTGTTCGGGGACGCTGCGCTTGACATGCCGCGCGCTTTCCTCCCATCAGTCCAAAGTGTCCAGAAGGCGGGCGAGGTGGCGGGCGTTGGAGATTTAACGAGCGGCGGCGTGAATTGAATTGGAGCGCTCGGTTTGCTTTTGAGGCACCCCCGCACGCATTTTTTTACCGAGGCGGTGCCCGGTGCCGAGCGCAGGCGGTGCCCACAGGTCGGACCTAAAGGAACCGCAGTGTAGATTCCTGGGCGAGGGTGATGGATGGAGCCTCTTTCCCGTGACGCGTGAGCCTTGAGGCTTGAGAATGGTGTTGTTTGTCGTCTTGTGTGCCTCTCGGCCCTCGGTGGTACAGTCGTAGTGCCTAGTAAGAAGGAAGGTGCTCGGGTGCTCGATGCAGCGAAGCCGCGCGCGATGGCTCGCGCGCGCGCGCGCCGCGGCGAGGCGCGAGATATGCAGATATCCAGCCAGGATCCAGCTCCGCTCCCGCGGCGTGTGGATGGTGCGTGGAGCGTGGCGCTGCTGATTGGAAACCAGAACTCCTGTCCCACCGTAACAGGTGTAAGGCTACAGCGAGCGAAACACGAGACCCTCACCGCTCACGCCGCTCTCCGGTCCTCCCAGACGGGCTCGCCGCGGTGGCTCGACCAGCGCACGCGATCCATCTTGTACGGCACGTCGCGCGTGTTTCCGTACAGGTACGTGCCGTCGGTGCCGCACCCGCGGTCGTTGACCCAGAGCGCCCCCTCCCAGAGGTGCAGGTGGTCGGTCACGACAATCTCGCGGCCGAGGAGCGGCGAGTGGACCAGCGCCGAGGCGGTCGCCATCTCGCCCTCGAAGTGGCCGCCCACGCGCCGCCAGAACACGTCGCAGCCGGGGATGAGCAGCTCCTCTGCCAGGTCTCGCTCCGCGTCCCAGGCGACGGCGGCCGCGTCACCGCTCGCCGCGCGCAGCTTCGCCTCGACCTGCTCGGCGAGCCGGAAGATCTGCATCCGGATCTCGCCGTCGGCGGCCGAGCGGCGGGCCTCCGTCGGCTGCAGCGTGTACAGCCGCTGCCGGAAGGGCCTCGCCGGGTCGCCGTTGAAGTAGTAGTTGGCGAGCACGGCCGGGCGCTCGAGCGCGAGCGGCTGCAGGTGGCAGTGGATGTGCTCGTGGCCGCCTCCCTCACGCGGCGGCCGACCGGCGCGCCGGTCCTCCAGCGCCTGCTCGAGGTTGTCAAAGTGGCCGCAGAACTGCGACAGGAACTCGTCAAAGGCCAGCCAGCGGGACTGGTCGAGCTCGGGCGCGGCGAGAGCACTGCAGCGCGGCGGCGCGGCGGCGCGGCGCAGGGCAGCCCGGGCCTGGCAGCGTGCGAAGCCTCCGAGCTCGACCGCGGGCTGCAGCGCAGCGCTCGTGAAGGCGACGGCGGTGGCGAAGATCAGGAAGGCCGCTTGCGTGCAACTCATTGCATTCGGGGTATTTTGTCCTTGTGAAAGAAAGAAAGAAATCGGCGAGGCCGGACGGAGAAGCCTCGAGGGGTGATGTCGAGTGAGGATGTACGTCGTGTGCGTGTCTGGTGTTTGGGGCGCTCCGCTGCTAGGGGAAACCTGGAGCGCGGACTAACCCTCGCGCCTCGGAGACCCGTGTTTACTTTAAGGCCCTTTCCCTGCGAACGTCCAATCATCCGGCCCGCTGGGTGCGCTTCTGAGCTCCCCGGCCCTGGATGTGCGGTTACTGATTGCACTCCAAGTGCTCCAAATTTAATTGGGAGGACGGCACGCCGCCACCACACACCTTGTGCGCCAGTCGCGGGTTGGGGCGCGACATTAAATTCTTTTAGTTAAGAGCGTTGGATCAGAGAGTTTGCTCTCTCTCTAGTGATTCCAGGCGCGTAACGAGTACTAGCTCCACGAGGCGCCCCGCAACTTCCCGAGAAGTAGCCTCCTCGCTCGGAGCTAACATAGAAGTTCACTTCGCGCGAATGCACACATTCGACAAAAACGAGTGTTAGAGTTGTTTGGTATTGCTAATAAGTTTTTTCAAGGTTTGCCCGGCCGGGTTGCTGCGCAAATCTCGCGCTGCGCTAGGGCCTAGGCTCAGAGCGAGCTCGCGCTGCGCTAGGCTCAGACGGCGTGCGCGGGCCGCCGGGGTGAGGACCCCACCTCCTTTGGCCTTTATACGCTTTTCTCGCCGAGTACTATCTATAACTATTTCTTTTTGCGTGCAACTCATTCGGGGGTTATTTTTCCTTGTGCGCCCGGTAGTTTATCTTTGCTCGGCCATACGTCATGACGGGGTAGTTAGGGTAGGTCTGGGCCCTCCCGTCGTTTTTCCCTCTCTTCACGCCGATTTCACAGCAGGAAAATTTGTTGCTCCCACAGCAGGAAAAACATTAGGAAAATGAGGATTGGTGACGCTCTGCCGTCGCATCTCAGGCGGCATGCTCGAGCGCTTTGCAAAGATCTTCCCCCCTTGGCTTGCGCCGAATGTTGGCCCAGGCTTCACTTCTGTTAATGGTTCGATCCTCCCCAGAGTCGAACTGGCAGCCACTCGCACCGAGGAGGCGAGGTGTGGCTACGTGACCCAGAAAAGGCCAGAGTCAGGAGCAACCCTCGAGCTGGGTCGCTCATATACTCAACACGCCCCCACGACGCAGCACGAGGTTGCTGCTGTATCTCCGATACCGCCGTGTTTCGAGGTAGGGCAGGCGTTCCGGGACGCGAGTTCCCCCGGGTTACCTTGGGCACTATTTTCGATCTTTTTCGTAGCTCACACACGAAGGGACTCAAATCTTCGCAGACGGCCGTCGACCTGGGAGATCTCACCGGAGGTACCATGTTAATGGTTCGATCCTCCCCAGAGTCGAACTGGCAGCCACTCGCACCGAGGAGGCGAGGTGTGGCTACGTGACCCAGAAAAGGCCAGAGTCAGGAGCAACCCTCGAGCCGCGCAAGAACTTCTTTTTGTGGGCCGGTGTTGTGGCCCGTGTGTGTGCCGGTGTGTGGCGCCGTTTCGCGGAGCGCGAGGTCGGCGTTTTGGTTTATGAGAAGCTGAGGCTGACGGGTGCCACCGATGCGGATCGAGCCATTGGCCGCCTCCTCCCACCTCCACACCACATCCTCCGGCCTGCCCGTCGTCTACGACGCTGAGGCGCTCGAGACGTACTTCTCCACGCCCGACGGCGCAGAGGCGCTCACCGGCCGGCTCGGGAAGCTGGCACGAGTCACGTCGGGCCTCGGCGTCCGCGTCGGAACCACCTTCCTCGCGCTGCTCGCTGGGCTGGCGCCGCCGTCCGTCGGTCCGACGGCGCTGGAGGACGCGCTCGCGGCGTCGCCGGTGCGCGAGGCCTTCGAGGAGCTCGGCCCGACGTTTGTCAAGTTCGGCCAGGCACTCGGCTCCCGTCCCGACCTGGCTGGTGAGCGGCTCGCACTGCAGCTGCGCGCGCTGCAGGCCGAGATGGCTCCGTTTGCCACCGCCGACGCGAGGGCCGTGATCCAAGCCGAGTTCGGAGAGGTTGCGGCCGCGCCGCTGCTGCGCGCGCTGCCCGCCACGCCGGCCGCCGCCGCCTCCATCGGCCAGGTGTACAAGGTGCAGCTGCCGCGGGGCCGCCGCTCCCTGCGGCGCGGGCTGCGGCGGCCGCCGCCGCAGACGCTCGCCGTCAAGGTGCTCCGGCCGGACGCGCGCGCGGCAGTCGCCGCCGACGCCGTGCTCGCCCGGCGGGCTGCGGGCGCGCTCGAGTCGCTGCGCGTGCCTGGCGGGCGGCGGCTGGTGCGTCCGGCGCTGGTGGCTGCGGTCGACGAGTTCTTTTGTCGACTATTCGAGGAGATGGACTACGAGCGCGAGGCGGAAAACATCGCCGAGTTCAACGCGGTCTACGGGCGCCGGACCGAAGCGCGGCGGCAGCTGGGCCGCGGCGGCGAGATCGTGCTGCCCGTCGCGTACTCGCCGTGGTGCGGCGAGCGGGTGAGTCGCCGCGGCCTCGGGTGAATTGAGTGGGCAGCAGCCTTCCATGAACCTTCTCGGAGCCTGCCGACAGGTGATCGCCATGTCTTGGGTGGACGGGTCTCCGCTGGTGCCTCCGGACAGGAGGGCGGGCGGCGGTGCAGACGACCTGCCCGCCGCCCTCGCCGCGCGGCTCGCCGGCCGCGTTGCTCTCTCTCCGGCCCGGGCGGAGGAGGTGCGCCTGGTGCGGTGGGGCGTGGCCTGCACTCTCTCGCAGCTGCTCGTCACCGGCGTGATGCACGCAGACACGCATGGCGGCAACTTGCTCAAGGCGAGCCCTTCAAGCCGGCGGATCTGATCGGACTCTACCACCCTGACTCAACCTCGCTTAGCCTGCTCCAGGTGGCGCCGCCGCCGTCGCCGCTCGACGCGCTGCCGTGGGTGCGGCCACGGCCGGCTCTCGGCTACATCGACTTCGGCCTCGTCTCGCACGTGCCTGTGCAGGTGCGCGAGGGCCTCGTCTGCGCGGTCGCGCAGCTGCTCTTCGCACGCGACACGGCGAAGGTCGCTTCCCTCTTCGGCGAGCTGATGCTGCTGCCGCCCGCCAAGCTCGACGAGCCGGCCACGCGCGCCGCCCTCGAGGCCGCCCTCGCCCGCGCCGCGAGCAAGTTGCTCGACTACCCGCCCGGCGCAGCGCTGCCCGAGATCCGCTTCGATGCCCTGGTGGGCGAGGTTGCCGCGATCGCGCCTGCCTTCGAGTTCGAGCTGCCGCCCTACTTCCTCAACAACGCGCGCGCGCTGGCGAGCCTCGAGGGCCTCGCGCGCGCGGCGGACCCGACCTTCTCCATCGTCGAGTCCATCTACCCTTTCGCCCTCACCACTATCCTCGCCGGAGACGCATCGCCGCTCATGCGCCGCACGCTCGACGACTTGGCGACCGACCCCGCGACGGGCCGCGTCTCCGTCCGAAAGCTACGCAGCCTCGTCGACCAGCTCGCGGCGCTCTCGCGCAAGCCACGCCTCGCCGTCACGCTCGACGTGGTGCGCACGCGCGGCGGCCGCCGGGTCATCCGCCGGCTAGCGAGGCAGGCGCTGCGGGGCCGCGGCAGCGCGAAAACATAGTGTCACACTGAGTGTGCGGCCCGGTATTTGCGGGCGAGCCTGGCCAGGTTTGTATCAGGTTTACCGTATAACGAAAAAACGACGGGGACGACACGAGCCGGAATTATGGAGATAACAACCTAGCTAAAGAAACCCGGACGTCATATCCGCTTTTTTGAGCCCGGTTCCACACCCGTCGACACACGGGTACAGTTTAGGTGATCGGCAGCCTCAGAGGAGTGGAAACTGATCCCCGGCGGGCCCTTCGCGACCGACGCGCGCGGCAGACGGCTTCGGATAGACATCGGCTCGGCTCCTAGCGGCTCGCAGAAGCAGCGCGGTCGCTCTCTCTCCGTCACGCCGTTGCGCGGTTGACGCTTTTTCGGCGCTCGCGGCGGGGCGGCAAAGCTGACTTTGAGGCCAATCAAGCCGGCCAAGGCCCCCACGGCGACGGCGCAGACACCACTCATGGCGCCGGTGGCCTCGGAGGCGGCGGAGATGGCGAGGTGTGCGCACATTTTGACGGGTGCGCCAGGCAGTGCTGGCGAGGCGCCCGCCGTTGACTGAACACCTTCTCGCGCGGCACGAGCGGCGCGCGGCGCTGCTGATGGGAGGAGGCAGTCACGGCCCGGACGGGTGCTGGCCGGTGGTCATCAGACCCGCGTCGTCACCGTATTCGGCGCGCAGTTCGGGACTGAACACCTCTCGAGGCGCGGCGCTGCAGCTGCAAAGTGATTGGTGTGCATCCGGCAGAGCCGGCGCGCTACGGCTTGCGCCCGTTGTCCAGACGCGCCGTGCCGCGCTCGCGCGCTCGCCGGATCAGCGCGTGCGGCAGGAACGATGCCGGTGTGCCAGTGTGCCGGTGTCGCATGCGGTGTGCCAGCGCGCCGGGTCCAGCGGACAGCAAGTTGTGTGTGGAGCGGGCGCGCGGTGGCCGTGGCGAATGTGAGCCGGCGCCACTCGCAGCCTGGTGTCGAGGCGCACTGCCTACTGCCCGTCGACTCAGCCGTGCGGCGGGGTATCCGTTTCTGTGTGTCGGTGGTGGTGCGCTTGGCGCGCATAGTGTGCGTGGGGTCTGTGTGCGTGTGCCACTCGCTCGCTGCTGCTGGATGCAACGTTTCCCGTCGTAGTGTGTTGGGCGGCCCGTCGTAGTGTGTTTGGGTTGCTGAAAAGGAAAAGGCGAAATCAAAAGAGCGCTGCGTGACTCTGACTCTGAAAGCGTGGGCCTCCGACGAGATCCGAAAGTTGATCGCTGCCCGATTAGGGTGTGTGTGCGAGGCTCGTCGGCGTGACAGCGACACGATCATGCTTCATCCCGGGCCGCCGATGGCCGATAAGGTTGCCCTAGGGTGGGAGGGCCCTGCGCGCGTCGTCACGCGGTGCTCAAACGCCTCGCGGCGGTGCTGGCACGCAGCCCGCTGCCACGGTGCAATATGCACAAGCCGGCTCGCGCGGCCGCGATGCTGTTCTCACGCCGCGCGATTGGCAGCAATCGGCAGCGCGAGTGTCAACGCGCAGCATAGCCTCGGCAGTGGCGGTGATGGCGCAGCAGGCGCAGCAGCAAAGGCCATGCCCAGCTCCCTCTGCGCCACCGGAGCGTAGTGCGGGTGTGCGCGATGCCATCCCCGTGGGCGTCATCAACTGTGCGCTGGTGGCGAGCCTCTGTGGTCCTCAAATGGCCCTTCTGGCGCTTCGATGCCGCTGCAGCCGCGGCGCAGCTCGACGCGCACGGGCAGCTGTGCTCTCACAGTATGCCATTGCTACACACAGCCTATGGGAGGGTGCACACTTTTACCGGATCCCGCCGGGATCCCATGCTGGTGTGCGATGCTGTTCGGAGTGCCACTCGGTGGTAGCTGCGACGCGAGCGCTGCTGGGTGTGCCAGAGGCCAGCGCAGCATCCTAAGATCGAGCCACACCAGTGGCCCTGTCACGCCGGGCGGAGAGGGCCGCGTTTGAAGCAGCACAGGGAGCCGCACACTTTTACTTCGCACGTAAAAGTGTGCACACACCGGTGTGCAAGCAGGAGAGTCCACACAGCGTGGGTCGGGCCCAAGTGAAGGGCTAGCCTGTGGAGAGCTCAATGCACACACTACTGCCTGGGCCGTATCCACTAGACAGGCCACATAAGGCGAACGGCGTGCGCACATGGGGCACCCGAGATCAACCAGTAGTGTGCGCGTGCGTGCAGGCCGGGTAGGGCTCCTCTAGAATCGGCGCACGAGAAGGGCGGGAGTACCACCTTTCTCGCCCGCTCAAAGCGCGCCTGGCCGTTGCGAAGCGAGCGCCGGAGACCCGCGAGGCGAGACGCGGAGCGGGGGCCCATGTCGGGGCAGCGCGTGTGCGCGTCCCGCTCACGGCTCAGGCGCCAATCCGACAGCATGACCCACGCCTAGCTTGAGAGCAATGCAGATTATGCCCACTCGCAGTCCATCATAACGGGCCTCTTATGTTCACCCGACAACCTTCCGAAGCGAGAGCTGGCAATGCGCCGTCCGGGCTTGTGCGCCTAGGCGCGGCAGTCAGCCGACTATCGGCGGTTTGGACTGGCTCTCGTCAGCTGCACGCGCGCCCGGGTTGAAGCGGGATGGAGTGGTGACACCGGGCGGTGCGTCAGGCTACCCGACGACGTTGGAGTCACTGTCACACGTCGCGGACAGCCTGCACACACGGCGGGGCCGGTGCGAAACGGGTGAAAAAGAGACTTTGCGGATTTCAACCGACTATGCGGGTTTTCGTGCAGGTGGGGTGTCTTTCCTTCTCCTCCTCCGTCCGTTTGAAAGCGGCCAATGTCCTCAAAGATAGAAAACACACAAAGGGTTTTGCAGCATAGCTGCATAGGCACCGGGTCTGGCAGCACCGGCTCAACGCCGCGCCCCGCGGTCGGTGCAAGCAGGGAATGTTCCCGCTGCTGCAGCCTCCAGTCGCGGTGCGGCCTCCGCACTCTCGGCGTTCGCCTCTCGCCCTGCTGCAGCATCCGTTCTCCCATCTCTGGCTGCCGTTCGCCGAGCGCCTCCTCAAAGCATGCGAGAATCTCGTCGCTCTGAAGGTCAGTCTCGAGCACGTCGTCAGCAGCGCGGATGCTCGCCAGCACGGCCCGCCGTCGGTCGCGGTCTCGTCTTAGTTCTGGCAGCGTCGGCGCCGACCTGCTCCCGCGCTGGCCACGCATCATCGAGCAATCGCGTAACGGGAGGCTCGCGCTGGCTTTTTGCGGCTTTTTGGACGGCTTTTTTGGATTCTCCCGCCCTCCCACCCCTCTCTTGGGTTTTTTCAGCTATGTTGTTAGATATGACATGTTCCGTGTTCCTTTTTAGATTTTACCCATTCTGCCATCTCACACAGTTAGAGCTGTTTAACATTAACTTTGGGCCTAACAGTTGCGCTAGTGTTGGCTGAAATCCTGAACGTTGTTCAAGTGTTCACCACAGCCCATGCTGTTACTGTTTGTTACTGTGGCGGATCTATGTGGTCTGGCGTATGCCAGGCTGCGGGTCCAAAGTGTCCCGGCGCGGCGCGCGCCACCGCCCCCGGCGCGGGGCGGGATGTCAGTACGTGAGTACGGTGTCCCTGTCCCTGTGCCCCACTTTCTTCTCCCGCGTCAGTCCCTGAGAACTCCACTACATAGCGCCACCTCGTGAGCTGTCCTGTGTGAGCTGTGTGCTGTGTGTCCAGCAGTCCGGACCCGGTGCTACGGCCGGTGACAGTGCGCCTCGTGTCGGCTCCCGAGCCAATCGTGTGCAGCGTGTGTGTGCGTGTGGACCCGTCCTCCATGCTAGGAGGTGTGTAACACTGTCTGACTGACTGTTACTGTTGTTCAGCGGCCAGCAAGCAGAAAATGGCAAAAAACCCGGGTAAACCCCGAAAATACCTGGGTTTTCCCGGCTGTTTTCGGGTATTACCCGCACTGGACGCTGGAGATCGTCGTGGGTCACTGCCAGGCCTTCCTTATTGTTGTTCAGCCGGCCTAACGTTAGCTACTGTTGTTGGGGAGCCCAACTGTTGTTCTGTGTTGTTACTTGTTAACACTAGCAACACTGTTCAGCTCCCACAACGTTAAACAGCTCTACTCACAGTAGAGAGGTGTCCGTATTTATTTATTTGTTTATGCTTTAGATCCCACATTCGCGATTCACCCCCTTGGAGTGTGAAGGCTTCGTAGCCCTCCGGTCTACTACGCAGGATCGAAAAAAAGCAAGCGAGTGTTCGCGATTCGGAATTCGCGGGAGACGGGAGGACGACGACCCCGGCTAGTCGCCGACCACACCCACGTGTGACACAAAGACCCCTGCACAAAGATCGCACGGGCGGGGACCTGTTCCCTTTTACCCATCTCACAGTCGAGGTGTACGTTGTATTTATTTATCTCTGTGGATCGCTGCCATCGTGTATGCCTGTCTGTGCCCTGTGGGCGCCTGCGCCCGCCGCCTCCTGAGCGGGGTTCGGCCCCCCCTGTCTGAAAACAAAACAAATTCGAAAGCAGCCAAATTACTGATCTAAACGAATCTGAAAGCTGCCGTGCGGAAACCCTTGTTCACAGCCGACCCGAAAACGCCACCCTTCCCCTGCTTCACCCCTGATGCTGCTTCATGTGCTGATTCCCCGCGCCCCCTCCTTGCGCCTTGTGCCCCCACCTTGGGCGTCTTTTCTACTCCCACGTGAGGGTCGATTCCGCTAGGACTCCACATGGCCCATACGTGTACTCTCGTGAGTGGTCGATTCCGCTACGACTCCACTGTCCCATACGTGTAGGGGGGGGGCGCCGGGGGCGCGGGAGGAAGCTGGCGCACCAAATCGCACGGTGTTATGCATCCGCAGTTATCTCTAGCAGTGTATATACACTCAATGCTGTCTTAAAAGGTCCGACCTGCGGGCACCGCCTGCGCTTCGGCACCGGGCACCGACTCTCGGTATATACAAAATGCGCCTGCGGGCGGACCCTCACAGCTCAGCACGGGCGGGGACCTGTCCCTTTTTACCCATCTCACAGTAGAGGTGTCCGTATTTATTTATTTATTTACAGCTCACAGCTCACAGCAGTGTATAATTTATGTGTGCCAATCCTGGGTTGGTTGTGCAGTCGGCTGGCGGGTCAAAGGGGTCCCGGAGTGGCCGAGGGTCCGCCGGCGTGGTGCGTGTGCGACGCCGACCTGCGGCCGACGCGGACACACGTGCGTGCCACTGACTGACTGACTGACTGACTGCCTCGCTCGAGCGAGCTCGTTCGTTCCTTGCCCTAGTCCTTGCCACGCCGCACGCGCGCAGCAGCCAGCCGCACGGGGGAGCCCACGATCGCCGCCCGGGGCCCCTCGCCCACACACTCTCGTTTATGTTAGCTCAGCTGCACGGTAGCGGCCCCCCCCCAAACTTACTTGAACCCAAGTCCCAAAGTTCCGGGCCTCTCCCGACTATTGCAATAATGGCCAACACGCCTTTCGCCACGCCGTCTCTCGACCGCGAGACGCTTGATCGCGCCATCGTCCAAATGGGGCGTCCTGAGGCATGGAGTCCGCTCCTGCAGCGGCTCAATGACGGCAAGCCTCTTCGCCTCGGAGTCTTTGGGGCCTCTGTCGCACAGCATGGTGGCTGTCTTGACCAGCCCTACAAGCGGTGCATGGAGTTTGACGGTGTGAGCTTGGCCGAAATGTCATGGGGCGAGCCTCGTAAGCGGCCAGTCAAGGGCTGGGCTGTTAGCCTTCTCGAGCACTTCAATAGCTTGTGGCCGCACCCGCAGCACCAGCTCAACAACAGCGCACTAGACGCCACGCCTGCGCAGGCAGTGCTGCCCTGCCTCTTCTCACATTTTCCAACTCAGCTCGATATGGTGGTCCTTGAATTTGGCTCGATGGCGCAAAGTCTTGACCGCTTCGCTGTCGAGGCCGTCGCGCGCAGGTTGCTGATGATGCGCCCTCGCCCGCTGCTCCTCCTCCTCTCTGTGCACGCCTGGTGCAACATGGCGAAGTCGCCTGGCACACCACCCGCTCTTTTCCGCGAAGGAGATCGAATCGGGTCGATGCGCTATCCGAAGACGCCGTGGTCGGTCGTCGAGGACGAGGCGAGTGCGGTGTGTGAGCGGTATGGCCAGGCGTGCATCTCTGTGCACCGTGCGCTGATGCCACACGTCAGAGCAGGCGCCACCGGCTTCAGCATCGATGACATTACCGGCCCAGACTGCCTGCATCCAGTCAATGGCCGGCATGGCCTGCAGTACGTCGATCAGATGCTGCGGCATTATGTGGACCGCGTGCGGCTTGCCTACTCTCGGGGCGGCCGCGGAAGCGGAGCTGCTCGCGCGCCACCGTGGGACACCAGCGGCGGGAAAGCGGGCAGTGCGGCCTTTCCCACTCCGCTGCACCGGCGGAATTCTGTCTCGCCGCCCGCGGCTCGCTGCTACTCCTTCTTGCAGCCGACAGTTCAGAATGGCCGCCTCAACCACCTCTTTCAAACGAGGCAGCCGATCGGCTGGCAGTCGGCGAGCTGCGCCGCTGCCGGCGTGTGGCACCCGACATCGGTGCCCACGCGGCAGCCTCCGCTGGCCGGATTGCCCGGCCGGAGGTACCACTCCGCGGGAGTGAGTGGCGGGGAGGGCTGTGTGGCGCGCGCGCCTCCCGGTGACGAGTGCCCGGTGTCTCGCTTCGCTGCTCGATTACCCGCCTTCTTGGCGACCAAGCCGCAGGGCTGGTTCTTTTGCCGCCGCGCGCTGAGCCGGAGCGCCAAGATCAGCCAGGGCGTGGTGGCACTCGAAGCGGGGGCGACCCTGCGCGCCGTGGTCGACACGCGCGTGCTGGAGGGCGAGGGTGCCGGCGCCGCGGACAACAAGAGCGCGGCTGTACACCTCGGCTTGCAGTACCTCGCCTCGTACGAGGGCATGGGAAAGGTCGAGCTGCGCTGCGTCAGCGTCTGCTCGTGCTCGACCCACATGCTCGATGCGCATCGGCCAGAGGAGCGCGCCTCCATCTACATCACCCACAACTTTCCTATTTGGGGCGCAGTGGCGCGATGCGAACTCCAGCTGCAAGTCCTCAACGCCAGCTCGCCCGGTGGCGGCACCAAGTTTAAGGTTCGCAGCCTCGTCGTCACGGCGAGCGCCCACAGCGACGCGGCGCATGACATACGTAAGTAGCAGTGGTTGGGCTCAACGAGGTTTTCCGGAAAACAAAAAGGAAAACAGAGCTCTGGGGGGAGGCGGGGGCCCCCGGAGGCACCGTGCGCCGCGCCGCAGTGCGGAAACGGGGCCCCGGCTCCGCTAGTCTCAGCTAGCACCGACTTCCCGATTAAGCTAGGTTAATCAGAGGGCAGATTTGGAGAGATCTCGAGGAGTACATACAGATAGACCCTCCAACCATCAGAAAACTCCGACCTGATCGGTCGTACTGACCGCCGACAGATCACTCCAGACAGCAGACAGGCCGACGTCTGCACGCGGCCGGCCGGGCGAGAGGCTTGACACGATCCGACCCTGCGACCCTGACGCTGCTGCTCTAGCTATCAGACATGCACTGCTGACTGCTGCCACAATGTGCGACCTGTGCTGGCCCACTTGGCGGCCTTCCCGGTCAGTGGTGAGGCGCAGTTCAGAGCTGTCGATGGCGCGATGCCGCACTGGTCCCACATTGGTGACACGAGACCACCAAGTTTGCCGGTCCAAGAGAGAGGCACCAGCGCTCTCCTGAGAAGGTGCATGGTCCCTCTTGACTGCCCATGCGCGCGAGGCTGTGTAGGCATAGCCTCGAGAGTGCCAGCAGCCAATCCGAGGCAGTTTGTGACGCGCATTGCGTCAGAAGCGTGCACGCGCTGGAAGGACACCTTCCTACTGGCCGTACGATAAGGTCGTCACTGAATGGTGGATACTAAGGCCGCGAGCTATGCAGGTGGTCAATTGTGCAGCAGGGCACGGTCAGCAGCGCCGACAGGCTGTCGCAAGGCGATTAGGCGTGATAGCATGGCCGCAAGTACAGCGAATTCCCATGAAAACAAGTAAAAATTCGCGAAAAAAAGAAAAAAGCCCGAAAAAATCGGCGCCTGCGGCGGGCCATGGGACCCCATCTCCCCCCCGCATGGATGCCCTCTAGGGCCCCCGCCTCCCCCCAGAGAAACAGAGGGTCCCCAGCACTTTGCGTTTCCGGAAATTTCCAGGGAAAACAGAGGGTGTTTGGTGCTCCATTCTGGAAACTCGCGAGTTTCCAGGAGTCTGAGAGCTGGTCTGGGGCAAAATCTGAGGCAAAATTGAGGAAATCGACAAAATACCCAGGCGGTCGCAGGGTAATTTCCAGGTATACACGGGTTCTCCGCGAGGAATTCCCGGCATTTTGCCGATTTGGCCTAAAATTTGGCTGATTTTGGGCCCAAACCAGCCTCAGACTCGGCTCAGAGCCGGCCCAAAATTTGACGATTTCCACGCAGTTTTCCCGGGAAAAGAGAGAGGAAAAGAGAGGGTGTTGTAGAGAAAAAAGGAAAGGAAAACAGATGGGGTGCGAGAGGCAAACCTCGTTGAGCCCAAAGCAGTGGCGTGGGACCGGAACGGGGGATTTGCGGATTTTTGCCTTTGCAAGCACTTTTTCGTTTACGTTTTTGCGTGCCGGACACCCCGACCCGATGGGGGGTCGAGGTCGTGTCCCTCTCTGACTCTCGCTAGTATTTTCCTTACTTCTATGTCGCCACACGACAAGCAAGAGCCGCGACCCTGGACTTGTTCCGTCATTCTCCACATATCTGGTTCAGGGACCTCCAACGCGCACAACGGTGGTAAAGACTAGAAAGGTACGGTGGAGAGGAGAGCTGAGATCCGTCGGAGAGACGTAGAGAGAGCCGCGCAGCCGCGCTAGAGCGATAACGGATCCACGCGCGTGTCTCTAGAGAGGCTCACCAAAAGAATCACATGTGTCTAGTACGACGTCGCAAGCGCGCCCGATAGTCGTTGCTTACTCAGGTAGCCCCGCGACGTGTAGCCGCTGTGTCGGCGAAAGAGGAAGTCGTGCAGCTGCGAGAGGCGAGTGAGTTTGACGAGGTCGCCCGAAACAAAGGCTCGCAGGCTCGCCTCCTCCTTGTCGCGGCGGCGGCGCAGCGCGTGCGCTGGCATCGCGCCCACGTCGTCCACGGCGTCATAGGTGACCTCTCTACCCTGCGCGGGCAGCGGCTGCAGCCCCTTGAAGACCCAGTCGTAGATGGCTTGCGTGCGCTTCATCTGGAATTCCGACGTGATGATGCGCAGCCTGGACCAGTCTGGACGGACGTCGATGTGCATCACGCGCGCGAAGAAGGCGTTGCCGATGGTGTCGTCGCTGTAGCCCTCAACGTAGATGTCCTCGGCGCGCACCCCCATCGCCTCAAGCTGCTTGCCCATGAGCGCGGCCTCCGGGACAGCATATCCGTTCGCGTCCACCCACTTTGGCTTGTGCGTCGTGCCACCACCGTTGCACACGATGCCTGGACGCAATCCTGCGGCTGCCTGCGCTGCGTAGAGCTCAGCCGCCCGGCGGAGTCGTCGCATGACCGCCTCGTGAGGCACGCCATCGTCGCCGACGCCGCCTGCTAGCACGATGATCGCGTCGTCACCCGGTGTGCGTCTGTAGGCGAGCGTCAGCGCAGCGACCAGAAGCAGACAAACGAACCATCGAAACATCAAGGCTAAAAGAAAACGTCCTAATTTCCGGGGTATGGTATGCTCGGGCGAGCGAGCACACACACACACACACACACACACACACACACACACACACACACACACACACACACACACACACACACACACACACACACACACACAGAGAGAGAGAGAGAGAGAGAGAGAGAGAGAGAGAGAGACTACGCCCTGTTTCCGACCCCTTTTGCGCAGCAACACCTTAGACTTTTAGGCCCTCCAAATTCGGGTCGGAGCGTAGCGGAGTGAGTGGGCCCCGAGTTTGAAAAGGGCGACGGACGCTTGCGTCCTAGCCTCCAACAACGCCTCCCCGGCGCAGAGGGGCCCCCGGAGGGATGCTCAACCGCTCCACGCCACGCCGCTTGCGGCGGTCCTATTCCCAGCTCCGCTGAGCCGCCGTGCGTTATTCGACTCTCGTAAAATTTCAGGAGGGTTTAGTCGCGGTGCGGCCTCCGCACTCTCGGCGTTCGCCTCTCGCCCTGCTGCAGCATCCGTTCTCCCATCTCTGGCTGCCGTTCGCCGAGCGCCTCCTCAAAGCATGCGAGAATCTCGTCGCTCTGAAGGTCAGTCTCGAGCACGTCGTCAGCAGCGCGGATGCTCGCCAGCACGGCCCGCCGTCGGTCGCGGTCTCGTCTTAGTTCTGGCAGCGTCGGCGCCGACCTGCTCCCGCGCTGGCCACGCATCATCGAGCAATCGCGTAACGGGAGGCTCGCGCTGGCTTTTTGCGGCTTTTTGGACGGCTTTTTTGGATTCTCCCGCCCTCCCACCCCTCTCTTGGGTTTTTTTTGGACGGCTTTTTTGGATTCTCCCGCCGTGCAATTGTCTTTTTTTTTTGGAGCGGCGGGCAATCACCCCGCAGCTCATGGTGACCCCACGCTCGAGGTCCGGTCGTAGTCGTCGCTGCCGGCGCCTGCTCTCCCTCTTCTACCTTGATTGGTCGAGCCCTCGCTGCGCCGACGACTGTGCCTCAGCTGCCGCGACGGCCGGCCGCGACGTGGCGATCGGAGGCGCTGCAGCCAAGAGCTCCCTTGGCCTCGCCGCGGCCGCGTTCGTGGCCTCGCTCTCGAGCTTCCAGTTTGGCTACGCGACCGGTATTCTCAACGTGCCGCAGCGAATCATCACCACCGACCTCGGCCTGGATAAAGACTCCATCTCTTGGGCCGTCGTCGTCTCCATCTGGGCGTTGGGTGGCCTCCTGGGCGCGCAGGTAGCCGCCGTGGTGGCCGACAGCCGCGGCCGCAGGCCCCTCCTCGCGCTGTCGGGCCTCACCTGCGGTACCTCGGGCCTCGTCGCGTTCTGCGCCGGCACCGCCTCGCTCGCCGCTGGTCCCGAGTCGGTGGGCGGCCGCTCTGCCCTGTGCCTGCTCGTCCTCTCGCGCTTCATCTCTGGAGGCGGGTGCGGCATGGCGACGGTCGCGGCGCCCCTCTACCTCGGCGAGATCGCGACCACCGAGACGCGAGGAGCACTCGGCTCTCTGGCACAGCTCTCAGTCGTGGTTGCCATCGTGGTCGCGCAGGGCCTGGCCGCGCTCATCACGCATCACCTCGGGCTGCACTGGCGGCTTGTGCTCGGCCTGCCCGCCTTCATCGGCGCCGCGCAGCTCGCGCTGCTGCCGCTCCTGCCCGAGACGCCGCGCTACCTCCTCTCGCGGGGCCTCGCGCAGGGAGGCGAGGCGCGCGGCGAGGCGCGCGGCGAGGCGCGCGGCGAGGCGCGCGGCGAGGCGCGCGAGGCGCTGCGCCTCTTGCGGCCGCGGGGCGGGCAGGCGTCCGAGGCGGTGGAGGCGGAGCTGGCGGCGCTGGAGCAGGAGCTCGGGGCGGGAGCGGGGGGAGGCGGACGGCGAGGCGTCCTCCTTCTCTGGCGCGACTCGCCTTCGCTGCGGCTGCCTCTGCTCAACGCCGCCGCCATGATGGTCGGCCAGCAGCTGAGCGGCATCAACGCGGTCTTCTACTACTCGACGACCTTCTTCTCCTCCGCCGGCCTCGACTCGCCCGTGGCCGGCACGCTGCTCGCGTCGGCCGTCAACGTGCTCGCGATGCTCGCCTCCTCGGCCATGATGGAGTGCGCCGGCCGGCGGCGCCTGCTGCTCGTCGGCGAGATGTAGCCGAGATGTAACTGAGATATAACCGAGAGATAACCGAGATGTGGCCGAGATGTGGCCGAGATGTGGTGCCTGCCGCTCGTCGGCATCGGAGGTGCTTCCCTCTTGAGCGTCCGCTGCGTCTCGGCAGCCTCTCGGCTCTATATCGGCTGTAGGGATCGGAGGGATGTTTCTCTCGAGCGTCGGCGTCACCGCCGCGCTGATCGGCAAGGCGCGCGCCAGTGCACACCACGAGGACGACTGGTCGCTCAACTGGCTCTCGGTCTCCTTCGTCCTCTGCTTCGTCATCGCTTTCGAGCTCGGACCCGGCCCGATCCCGTGGCAGATCGGCGCAGAGATCTTCCCCGAGCACGCGCGGGCCGCGGCCATGTCGGCCGCGGCGGCTCTCAACTGGGTGTGCAACGCGGCCGTCGGCCTCGGCTTCCCTGCGATGAGCAGCGCCCTCGGGTCGCTCGTCTTCCTGCCCTTCGCCGCTGTGCTGCTGCTGTGGCTGCTCTTCACGGCACGCTTCACGCCCGAGACGCGCGGCAGGTCCGTCGACGAGATCCAGGTCGAGTTCCGGCGGCTGGCGGCCCTCGGCTCGAGGAAGCCGGCGCGGGCGGAGGGAGACGGCGTCCCCCTCTCCTCCATCCGGCAGCCACAGGGCTGAGCGAGTCCGAATTGCGCGCTATAACACAGGCCCTGCGCTGGGGGCGGCCTCTTGTGGCTGCCTTGGGGCCTCACGTTGTCACCTCGTCTCGCACCGACGTCCGCGAAGAGAGAAGGCGAGAGCCGTGTGCACACAGAGGCTGTGCGCGCGGGGTCCGTCTCTCTCCTCTCGCAGAGGTGGAGTTCCGTGTGTGCTGACTGTGCAGCCGCCCGTGTGCGAGCGAGACATAGCATACATACAACTCTTGTAGGTACTTGTACTACGACAGACAGTGTAAGAGTGTGGCCGAGCGTTTTTGATCTCTCGGTCAGTGGGCGCCCGCCCGCCGCCTCTGAGGGGGTTGGGCCCCCTAGTCTGAAAACAAAAACAGTATTCTCGAAACAGCCAAAATCAGCCTGCGAGAGAGAGGCACACACTGCGCGCCGCTGACCTCATGCGGGGATGTGTGCCGACACCAATACTGATCTAAAATCTGGAAATCCTTGTTCAAAGCCGACCCTAAGCGCCATCCTTCCTGCTCCCCGCCCACCTGATGCTGCTTCCCCGCGCCGCCTCCTTGGCCCCCTTGGGCGTATTTTCTACTCCCTCCCAGTCCGTGGCCCAGTGGGGGGTAGAGCTGTCAAACGTTAAGAGCTGAACAGTGTTGCTAGTGTTAACAGTAACAACAGAACAACAGTGGGGCTCCCCAACAACAGTAGCTAACGTTAGGCCAGCTGAACAACAATAAGGAAGGCCTGGCAGTGACCCACGACGATCTCCAGCGTCCAGTGCGGGTAATACCCGAAAATACCTGGAAAAACCCAGGTATTTTCGGGTTTTACCCGGGTTTTTTTGGATTTTCTGCTTGCTGACCGCTGAACAACAGTAACAACAGTAACAAACAGTAACAGCCTGGGCTGGGGAGAACACTTGAACAACGTTGAGGATTTCAGCCAACAATAGTGCAACTGTTAGGCCCAAAGTTAACGTTTGACAGCTCTAGTGGGGGGGGGCCCGCTGGGCCCCCGGGCCCCCTCTTGTTTTCTGTTTTCTGTTTTTCAAAACGCCCGCCCGCCCGCCACCCCGAGGCGGCTCGGCCCCCCACTGACCGAGAGATTAAAAACGCTCGGCCTGTAAAGTGACACAGTATTTTTTTAAACACCGACGTGTGTTTTTTAGAGACGTCATCCGAGAGCTCGTGCTCGAGAAGTCTAGAGAGGTATCAGGTAAAGGAGAGGCGCGACGCCGGGTACGGACCACGGTGGAGCGGACCCTCGAGGACCACAGCTCGTAAGCACGCGCCCCCTTGTGTACCCGAACGCGTCGCGGTCGCGTTCCCACCCCCATATCTGCGGCCGAACTGCCGAGAAGGGCAGAGTGCAGCTGCCCCCTCGGCCTCGGCCGGCGCGCGGGCGGGCGCTCGTCACACATCGTACGGGAGGCCGTGCAGCCTGCGGCGCGACGCGTCGAAGAAGTCGAGGTAGTCGCCGCCGCGCTCCGAGGGGAAGAGCCTAAGGAGGAGACGCCTCTGTCCGGGGCAAGGTGCCGCGCGGGAGAGCGACCGCAAGAGAGGGAGAGGGGGTGCGCCGCCGCCAGCCGCCCTGCTTCGACCGGCGGAGCTCGGCGTTGACATGTCGCAGCATCTCGCACTCCTGCTGAGAGAGAGCCTCCGCCTCCGGCTGCGCCGGGCCGCTGCCCCCGCTCTCCGGCAGGCCGCTTGCCGCCTGCTGCGCCGTGGGCCGCTCGGTGCCGCCCGCCGCCGGCCCGCTGCCGCGCGGCGGGACGGGGACGCCGATCGTGTTGAGCAGGTCGACGAGCATGCCTGGCGAGGGGAAGGGGGGGAGGGGGGGGGGGAGGGGAGGTGGCGCATTACGAAGGGGGTGGGGGGTGGGGGGGGTCGCCGCCGCCGTGCGGCTTTGATCGAGCAAGAGCCTCGGCGATATCTCGGCGACATCTCGGCGACATCTCGGCGACATCTCGGCTACATGCCGCCGCTCTTGACGCGCAGGTCGAGGCGAGAGTCCGTCTTGAGGGCGGGGTCGAGGTTCACCTAAGAACCAGTCGAGGCTCACCTCGCACCGGCGCCTGCCCTCGCCTCGAGCAGCCAGCATGGCTGTGCTACAGCATGGCTGTGCTACAGCATGGCTGTGCTACAGCATGGCTGTGCTACAACGTCGTGTCGGTACGTCGCGGGTAGATCTCGGCTGCAGCACTCGCCTCGAGCAGCCATGGCTTTGCGTCGCTGTCGAGCATCACGTCGAAGCCGAAGACCTGCACAGGAGTTCTCCTCACCCTCACCCTCCTCCTCCTCCCAACCCCCTCCTCGCGCCACGTTGTAGGGACGGTGGCCTGGAAGCACTGCCGGTTGGGCTCTACCTATCTGTCTGTCTATGCCTGGAACCACTGCCGGTTGGGCTCTACCTATCTGTCTGTCTATGCCTGGAAGCACTGCCGGTTGGGCTCTACCTATCTGTCTGTCTATGCCTGGAAGCACTGCCGGTTGGGCTCTACCTATCTGTCTGTCTATGCCTGGAAGCACTGCCGGTTGGGCTCTACCTATCTGTCTGTCGATGCCTGGAAGCACTGCCGGTTGGGCTCTACCTATCTGTCTGTCTATGCCTGGAAGCACTGCCGGTTGGGCTCTACCTATCTGTCTGTCTATGCCTGGAAGCACTGCCGGTTGGGCTCTCCCCTCGCGTACGAAGGCAGGTACTCCTGCATCCCCTCCACCATGATGGACTCGACGCCTGGAGGAGAGGACGACACGTCCGGGGGCACGTCCGCGGCCAAAGTCGGGTGACGCGGGAGGGGGAGGAGGGGTGGGGTGGGTGTGGGTGGGGGTGTGCTGCGGCGCCGATCATCGTCTTGACGACGATGTCGTCCACTCGCCGCCACACCTAGGAGTACACCTCGCGTCTCCTCGCCTCCCCTCCCAGCCTCCCGTCTCGAGCTCCGCCCGCCCGCTGCCCGCGCCTCGCTCGCCCGCGCCTCCCCCACCTCGCGCAGCAGCCTACAGGGAGGTAGAGTGTCGCCCGGGAGGCTGCGCTCGGCCCCTTCCCCCCTCCCCCCGCGACACTCGGGCGTGCGCCGCTGCTTGAAGGCTGCGAGGGACCACTTGGAGCCGCTGGCCTCGGAGTCGTCGTTGACGAAGCCGGCCGAGAGCTTGTTGAGCGAGTAGTTTGTTAGGTGCGCGCAGCGGCCCTGGAGGCCGGGGTGTGTTGTCTCACCAGTTGAGGGGCTGAAGGCTGAGGGCTGCAGGCTGAGGGGCTGGCGGGGGGGGGTGTTGGAGCAGGTCGCCTGTATGTCGTCGAGCGTGTACGGCTCGGTGGCGAAGCGGGCGAGCCCCTCGCCGTACTGGTACACGGTCAGCGGGTGCCTGCGAGGGAGGGAGGGAGGGCTGGTTTGGAGGGAGAGGCGCGGCGGGCGGGGCTACATCGCGGCTACATCGCGGCTACGTCTCGGCTACGTCTCGGCTACGTCTCGGCTGCATCTCGGCTACATCTGGACCAGCTGGTGACGAGGACGTAGATGCGGATGTCGGACTTGAGTCCGTCCAGGAGGAAGGGGCGGTCGAGGTAGCGGGAGGCGACGCCCCGCTGGCCCTCGCCCAGCAGCTGCTGGGGCAGCTCTGGGCCGGAGCGGTGGAGGCTGATGCCGCGCCCGCAGTACGCGGCTGCGGGCTTGACGATCCAGACGGCCTTTGGGTCGGTGCCTGACAACAATCACAACAATGAGGACTGCTGTTCTCACAACAATGACGATCCAGGCGGCCTACGTGTCGGTGCCGTCGTCGCCGCTGGCGCGGATGTGCTCGCTGAGCTGGCTGAGCTGGTGGGGGAGGAGGAAGGTGGTGGGCATGAAGTCGAAGGCGTCGGCGCCGAAGCGGCGCCGCATCCGCAGGTAGTTTGTCCACAGGTTGGCCTTGAGCGTCAGGCAGTTTGCCTTTGGAAACTTGTTGACCCTCTGGTGCGGCTTCATCAGAGGCAGCTCGCACGGGTCGACCTGGCCGGCGCACCAGAAGATGTTCCACTCGGCGCCGGGACGCTCCACGCGCGCGAAGCCGTGGTCGCGCAGGATGACCTGCGGGCCAGGGGCCGATGTTGAGAGACGCGAGCTATGAGCGGCGGCAGCACTGCCGCCGGTCGACGCGTGTGTGGCGAGAGGAGCGGAGGACTGCCTGGAGAATGTTGGAATTGTGCATCGTCTTGGAGTTGTTGTAGTAGGACAGCGTGATCCCATCGAGCGGATTGCGACCGATGGGACGGTCCTGCCACGAGCCCTTGTATTCGAGCGGGTTGGATGGCACCCGGAAGATGAGCCGCGGCTCCTCGTCGGGAAGCTCCTCAACCCTGCAGCGGCGGGAAGGGGCTGCTCGGAGACGACAGTAAGGGCGCAGCGAGGGCTGCTGGCGCACCACGGGAGCTGGTCTTGGCTGCTTGAAGCCATGGAGCGCGTTCAGCCTCGACCCTTGAGCCGCAAAAAAAAATATGTGCTTGGCGTGGTCTGCCCGTCGGGTTGCTGCCCTAATCCCACCAGGGGTTGTCTGCTCTATTTATTTATTTAGAGCGATAATCCATGACGTGGACAGGGACGGCGGCTGATGTGATCTTTCCGTCCGTTACACATAGATGAAACTCGGGTAAACAGACGTTGGCATAAAGCGGGTGCCCTCCATCTCATGCAAAAATCAGATCAGTGCTTTTGTCGACTATTGCTGGCTCTCTGTGCACCTGCAACGCCAGGGACTGTGCTTGGAGAGTGCCTCGCAGCGCTGCTGCGCCGGTGAATTGGGCCGCAGCGCAAGCTCCACTGGTGGTCGCGACGGTCGGGAGGACTCTTGGCGCTGACAACATGAGGCGCGCGATTGCGCTAGACGATCGTTTGATGCAGGAAACTACGCGCCAGATCTACAGATGATGGCGATGACTGCCTTTGGTGAGATTGCAGGGCCCCGTTACTCTGACTGTTTTGTCGCCATTCGCTCGCACTTCGAGCTGGTGTTCGCCTTCCTGAACTGGTATCGTTTCGCAGGCAAGACCAACAAGCAGGTGAAGCGACGCAAGCGTGGCCTTACCTGCCGCGAAGGCTGCCCTTGTGCAACAGCTGAGGGTCGTGCGCGCTTCAGGCCCGGCGACACTTTTGTTCAGCGCGACGAGTTCGGCATTCACCCGGAAACGCGCTGCGGCGTCTGGAAGCCGCCTTGATCAACATCGCGTCGGCTGGATGCAGTTTGGCCGTATGCGTGAGTTGGATCTGGCGTGAGGAGATGCAAGCCGCCTTCTCGATCGATCGTGTCACGAGTGGGGATGGAGAACGGGGATCGTCTGTTATCTTCTGGACGATGGCGCCGAGACTGCAGCGAGCAGGCAGGAAAAATTGCTGCAGGATATACGACTGTATGGAGGTAGGATCAATGAGAAGATTGACCCCGCACCTCGTGCGGACGGCATGCACGTGAGGTTACTGCGTATATAGAGAGCCGTACTGAGAGCGACCGCGGAGACTCAAAGTGCTCCAAGATGCTGCTCTTTTCATATTTACCTACCGGCACACCCGTCTGGTATGGCTAACATCTCTGTCACACAAGGAACCGAAGACGACACACGTCACAGGAGTGGACAGCAGCTCTCATACGTCATGCGATTACAACGTCGGATACGTGTTCTCGTACACTGTCTCACTCCACGTTCATCCCCGTTACGCGTTAGTCAAAGCGCCTGGCGTAGGAGGTGACGACTTTCTCAAAGTCGCTCTGTGAGACGCTGCCCGCCCCGGACGGATCCGACTGGGCAATCATAGCGGCCAGCTCTGCATCGTCGACATCCTCGCCAATCTCGTCTGCAATCTGCCGCAGGTCCGACGCGGTCAGAGCGCCGCTTCCCCGGCGGTCAAAATGGCGGAACGCCCTTTGAATGTCCTCCGGCCCCGGCCGCTCCGCTAACTTTGTCAGAAGCACCTTCGTGAAGCCGTCAAAATCTATCCGCCCGGTTCCGTCTTTGTCTGCCTCGCTCACAAAAGCCTTGATCTCCGCCTTCTCGGGCTCAGACCCCAGCGCTCGGAGCACCACCCACAGCTCCTCCGCATCGATCGTCCCAGAGCCGCTGGCATCGAAGAGATCAAACGCGTCCTGCGATGCGTGGGAGTCGCGCTCGCGGCCGGCCGCAGCGATGCATGCATGTGTGTGTCTTGTGCCGTCGAATGTGATGGAAGGCCGGTAAGATTGGCTCAATGGCCGGGATGGGGACAACGCGCCCGAAAATCGCGAAGCTGATCGTCGCGCAGCTCCTTCCTCCTGCGGAAGAACTGGGCGTCCTTCATTCGTCCTGGGCGAGCGGAGCCAGGCGGGCAAGGGCGAGCGGGCGCCCGGGCCGCGAAGCGGTTACACGACCTTCCCGATCAAAACCATTTTTTTCGGCGTGGGATACGCGAGATCGGCTCTGACCTCTGTTTCTCTACTCCTGATAGCACGAAACTCGAAAGATCATAATTAATTATGACGAATGGGATGCCGTCGCGCTTCGTTCGCAACGAGTGCTTTGCGCGGCTCCTCCTTCCCTTAGAGCAGTTGCCGCTCGCTCTAGCTAGAAGCTAGAGCGAGGCCTTCCCCGTTTCCGTTTTGAATTCCCCAGGCGCCAGGCGGTTGAAGTGTGTGTGCACCTCCCGGCATGGCCAGCCCTGGTCTGCGGGCCGATTCTTTTGCGGTATCTCCTCTATCTCCCTCTATCTCCCCGTATCTCCTCGCATCTTCTCGCATCTCCCCGTATCTCCCCGTCTCTCTTATCTCCCGGTATCTCCAGCGGTACTAGAGAGTCTCCCGGTATCTCCCGGTATCCCGCGGTATCCCGCCATATCTCCCGCCATATGCATATCCCGCCATATCCCGCCATATCCCGCCATATCCCAAGATGCAGAAACAAGCTTTCAGTGCCGACAAGTGTAGGCACTGGATTATCGTGCGCGCGGAGCGCGCTGGTGCTACCCGGACACACGCGCGGAGCGCGCTAGCTGGACACACGCGCGGAGCGCGCTAGCTGGACACACGCGCGGAGCGCGCTAGCTGGACACACGCGCGGAGCGCGCTAGCTAGACACACGCGCGGAGCGCGCTGGCACCTATGTGCGCGGAGCGCACCGCGGTACCGGTAGAGTCTAGACACATGAAGACAGTCTGTTGCAGTCAGTTGTGGCCACGCTGCTTCGAAGCTGGCCTGACGTCGTAGCACGCGTCTGGCAGACGCTGTGTCTCTGCCTTCTTCCGCGTCATGACCACACCCCGCTGCAGCGAAGCTCCAATGCCGCCCCTCTGTGCATGTGACCTGTCGTTGTGGTGAAAGCGGTCTTCCCAGTTGAGCCCGCCCCAGTTCTCGAGCGCACGGTTGATGAAGGGCACGGCGACGGCCGCATGTAGCGCCCAGAGACACGCGCGGAGCGCGCCGCTGCAGAACACGCGCGGAGCGCGCCGCTCCACAGGCGCGGAGCGCCGCCACTTGGGATTGGGCCTGTGGGTGGGCCGAGTGGTTCCTAGCGTGTGAGTCAACTCTTAATAGAAATCGCACCTAGCCCTCCTCAACCCTCAAAATTTTCTTCGGGGCGCGCTCCCCGCGCGCGGCGCTCCGCGCCTGACTCCTTGAGCGGCGTAGGCGCTGGCTCGCACATGTTCTGCAGCTTGGGCCATATCCCGCCGCCTGCCCCGGCCTCCGCGACCTCATCGATCCCCACGGCCTACCCCGGCCTCCGCGAGCCGAGCCGCCGCCCCCCCCCCGCCCCCACGACGCTACCGGGGGGCCTGGGGCGGCGGCGGCGGCGGCGGGCGGGGGCATGGCCTCGCGGCCGCTGGCGCCGGCGCCCGGCGGGGGCGGCGGGCGGGGCGCCGCGGCGGCGCGCAGCGCGGCGAGCGGGCGCCCCGGGCGCGTCCCACAGCCGCCGCCGCCCCCCCGCGATCCGCCCGGAAGATCACGGCATCACGCGCGCGCCGCACACACGCCCGCGCGAGCCGCGAGAGACGCGCCCCGCCGCCGCGCCGGCGCCGGCGCCCCAGTCGCGAGCCGCAGCCGCGAGCCGGGTGCCCCCCCCGTCCCCGCCCATGGCCGTGCGCCGTGGCGCCCGCGTCGCGCGTGCGGCCCCCAGCCCCGCGCGCGTGGCGGCTGGCGCGTGCGCGTGCGCCCCGACGCGGGCGAGGCAGAGTCGCCGCGCCCCCACGCGGCCGGGGCGCGCAGCGGGTAGACAGTAAAGAGAGTGAAGATTAAGAATGCAGATGGCGTGATACTGACCGTGACACGGCCCACCGGACCCCTATACTCGTAGCCCGCCGCGGGACTTCCACCCCCCCCCTCCCCCAAGCGCTGCGGGCTCCGCGCGCTGCGTATGCTCGCCCGCCGCGTCCGCGAGGGTGAAGAGAGGTGGAGCGCGCGCACACACGGCGCGCTTGCGGACGGCGCGAGGGCGCGGCGCGGCGCACCGGCCCGTACCACCACATCTGCTGGCCACAGCCGCCTCACGCCTAGCCCTTCTTCTTGGACACACCGACGGTGCGGCCCTTGCGGCCGGTCGTCTTTGTGCGCTGGCCGCGCACGCGCAGCCCCCCTGCGGAGGTCGAACGTCGGACGGGTTAGCCGGGGGGGGGGGGGGGCAGGGCAGGGCGGGAGCGCAAGGGCGGGCGGCTGGCACGGCCAGGGCCAGGGGAGGGGGAGGAAGGATCGCGCGCACAGTAGTGGCGGAGGCCACGGTGGGCGCGGATCTTCTTGAGCCGCTCCAGGTCGTCGCGCAGCTTCATGTCGAGCGTGTTGGACACCACCTGCGAGAACTTTCCGTCCTTGTTGTCCTTCTTCCGGTTGAGCATCCAGTCGGGAACCTTGAACTGGCGCGGGTTCTGCATGATGGTCACCAGCCGCTCAACCTCCTCCGCAGTCAGCTCGCCCGCCCTGCAGCCGAACGGCCACGCGCGGTCAGCGCACTCCGCCCGCGCCGGCAGCGCGCGCCCCCCGTTGCCGCGCCCTGGGCCGCCCTGTGCCGCTTTTAGGGGGAGAGAGCGGAAAGGGGGGGCAGGGAGGGCGAGGGACGCACCGCTTGGTGAGATCCACCTCGGCCTTCTTGCAGCAGATGTTGGAGAAGCGGCGGCCCACACCCTTGATCGAGGTGAGCGCAAACATCACCTTGACCTTTCCGTCGAGGTTGGTGTTCAGCACACGCAGGATGTGCTGGAAGTTGGACTCGTTCATGATGAGCGACCCCATGGCGGCCCCTGCAGCGGCGGGCGGCGGCGAATCTCGGCTCGCGGCCACGGCGAGGGGCGCTGTGGGGGAGAGGCGTGCCTCGCACAACCCACGCGCTCCACGTTCGGAGTTATTTTTTCTTTTTTCAGGAAGAATCCGTGTGTTTGTGTGCGGTGTCCGGTGCGGAGTCTCTCTCTGATCCCACCTGTGGTGTTGGGTGTGAGGTTGTGGCGGTTTCGATCCCAAGGGGGGGAGCTGATCCCACTCAGTAACCAACTCTCAGGGGCAGTAGGTGGGCGAGCCTCGAGCGCGCTCATCTCGATCGTCAAGGCGTCGCTACGCGCGGTCTTCCGCGGGGGGAGCTTCGTCGACGGGTGCGGGATCGCGGCGCAGTCAGTGCCGTGGCGATGCCTCCGGCTGTTTGCGGCGGGCGGCTTGCTGCTCGCGGCGATGGCAGAAAACTCGTTCGTGTCGTGGCCTAGGTCGTGGCACACCAAAAGAGCTTATGCTCTGGCGAGATGTGAGGCGCATGCGCCCAGGAGGGGAGGGCGCATGCGTAACGACGCTGCTAGAGATGCGTTTCGGGGCCCAGAGATAAAACTTCTGGATGCCATGCATGACCTAGAACCTTAGTAGTGTCCCCAGCTATGGGCGTGTCCACGTTGGAGCCAGGTGTGGTGTGGGCGCGAGAATAGCTCCGCCGTTAATGGAGGCAACCGATGCGAGTCGACTGGTGTGTGTCGTCGTGGTTTCGTATCAAGAATACTCAAATCCGTGAACCTCGATGGTTTCTTCATTTCGTCTGGCCCGCCGTTGCTGCTGTCATTGCTGCTCATCGACGCGGGCTCTCTCGGCTAACGGGACCGGCCCCAGCTTCGGCTGAGGGTTGACAAGCTGCCGAGCCCAAATCACTGTGAGCACTTGGAGCACTTGGAGTGCAGTCGGCAACCTCACATCCAGGTGTGAAGTCGCGATTTCTTGTTGATTTTCAAAAAAGAAAAATCTCTCTCTTGCTGCTGTCATTGCTGCTGTCATTGCTGGCTGTCTCTCATGAGCACCCCCGCAGGACAGTGTCACAATGGGATGTGGTGCCACTAACGAGAGAGACAGGACACTCAAGATCTGCACGCACGCGCGCGCGACCGCTCACTCGCACGCCCGACGCCACATGAGAAACCCTCTCAACAGTAGCCACGCACCGTGTCAGCAGCAGCGGGCGTGAGTCACAGAATCTGCAAAACCCTTGCCCTCCTTCCTCCAGCATGTGCCGTATGGGCTCCAGCGCTGGTTCATCTGCCGCTCAAAAATCTCACGCGAGCGAACGGCGTCAATCATCAACCGCGAGGGGATTGGGACCTTGAAATCCACGATCGCAAGCAAACGCGCAGAGCATCGTTGAGCAACACACCTCGGGTATTGAACCTCTTGGCCATTGCCGAGCCACAACTGGCGTTGATCAGGAACTCTCATGTAGAGAGCTCGGCTCTGCTACAAGAAAGCAGGCTCGCCCTACACAGAGAAATTCTGAGGTGAGGAGCAGGAGTTTTGCAAAATGTGTGAGACGTACAAACGCTGCTGTGCATCAAGCGCTGAGAGCTACATCCACGCGCACCGGTGTCTTATTTTAGTCCATGGGGTGTAATTCACAGATGGGTGGGTGGGCGGTTGGGCCCCTTCGCTGGTCTAGGGCTATGGCTGCCTCACTGTGGCGCTGGCGCTGCCTCGCTGTCGCTGTCGCTGTCGCTGTCGCTGTCGCTGTCACTCGCAGGGTCCCGCGCTGACATTGTCACCGCCTGTCGCTGGCGTCCACTGGCTTCACTGTCACTGTCAGTATGTATGTATGTATGTAGGAAGGTGAAGAACAGTCAGGCTCGGACTGGACACCGACGCGGTAGGGGTGGACGCTGGACAGATGATGACGACACGCACGAGCGACACACAGACACAAACAAGCTCACAAGACACACAGCCAGCGGGCTGCCACACATCCTGAGTGGGCATACACATCACTCAAGGCCACGTCCCCCCTGTCGCCCCCCCAGCACTCCAAGGTGCCAAGAGACAAACAACAGCACAACAACACAGACAGGCGACGGGGGCGAACGTGTGAGACTAGAGCAGGCATGCTCCGCCTCTAGCAATCTCGTCGCCGGCCGCAAGGCATGGACGAGACCGTGTGTTGGATCTTGTGAGGTGTCTATGGACGCCCTCCTCACAGGCTATTGGCCAGCCGCTAGCCCTAACTCGCACTCATGGGTGACGACAGTTCATTGGATGAGTGGTTGCGAGCAGAGGCGCGTGTGCTGAATCTAGATCGCACGCCGTGGCATATGACTTGGGTAGGCGTGCGACCGCAGCGCGCCCGCCGAAGGCTCGACGGGGCGCGCAAAGAAAGAAAGAAAGAAAACAGACAACCCAAGGGAGGGATGGGAGAACGGCACGCCGTGTCAGATGGCTGTGGCCTGGTATTTCTTATCTTCGCGCTGCCACTTGGTTCGCCTCCGTTTGCAGCCATGCTGTCGAGCGATCTCCTCAGCTGTGGCATCGACCGGTGGTACCCGGACCTGCGCCGGCTCACCATCCGGAGCGTCCTCGTCCCGCTTCCGCCCGACTTTGCCGCCTACCTCGTCGCCGACGGCGTCGTGCTCCCTGGCGGCGATGACGAGGCTGGCGCGAGCCCGGCGGGCGAGGAGGCGGACGACGAGTCCGCGGACGGCTCGGCGGCGTTGGCGCTCCCCGCCTCGTTCGAGGCGGTCCGACGCGCCATCGACGACGGCATCGAGCGGCTCGGCGGCGCCGTCTTTGTCAAGCTCAACTGGTCGGCGCCTCGCGACGCCGCGTGGGTGCTGGGCGGCAGCCTCAAGTGCACGAGCTCGGAGGACGTGCTGCTGCTGCTGCAGTCGTCGGACCGCGCCGCCCACGACCTGACCGAGGCGCGCCGGATGTGCGAGGACGCCGCCGCCGCCGGCGAGGGCGGCGCAGGCGTGGACGCGGCCGGCGAGCCGCACGGCTTTGTGCTCGCCCTGCGAAAGTGGTGCGAGCTGCAGCCCTCGCGCGAGTTCCGCTGCTTCCGCGGCGCCGGCGGCCGGCTGCTCGCCGCGTGCCAGCGCGACCGCTTCTCGCACTTCCCGGAGCTGGGCGCGCGGCGCTCGCGCGACCTCGGCCTGCTCGAGGCGTTTGGGAGGGAGCTGCCCTCTGCGCCCGCTCGGGTGGTGTGGGACGCGTACGTGGACCGGAACGACAAGGTGCACCTCGTCGACCTCGCGCCCTTCCACGAGTCGACCGACCCGCTCCTCTTCGAGTGGGAGGAGCTCGTCGCGCTCGACGACGCCGCCGCCTCGCCGCCGCAGCTCCGGCTGGTGGCGGAGGGACACATCGCGCCCTCGGCTTCGATTTACAACGGCTGGCCGCAGGAGCTGCAGCAGCTCGGCCAGCAGGACCTCGAGTCGCTGATACAGACCGCGCAGAAGGCCGCGAAAAGCGCAGACTCGTAGTAAGACCTGTGCATTGGTGTGTGCGCGGTGTGTGTGTGAAGAGCTAAAACGATCCTAAAAGTGTGCGTGTGCTGCTGTGTCGGTAAACTCAAAACTGTAATCAACGGTGTAAGCCCGTCGCTCGCGAAGTCTGGTGCACTAACGCACTTCTCAACCAAGAGCTACCAGAACAGCAACGTACCGTGGACCTGGACCGGAATTATGCCGGACCACACTGTATACTCCCACGTGAAATCGTGATGGCCCCTGTACTCCCGCACGTGAATCGTCACGTGTGCGTATATGGCCCCGCTGCGAGGCCCCCAGTGTGTGCATGTGTTCATCGCATGTGAGACGTGTGGCGGCTGGCGCGCGCTGCGCCGCCCATCGCCGTCCGTCTCCCTCCGCTCAAAGTGTGCGTGTGCTGCTGTGTCGGTAAAGCCGTAAACTCAAAACTGTAATCAACGGTGTAAGCCCGTCGCTCGCGAAGTCTGGTGCACTAACGCACTTCTCAACCAAGAGCTACCAGAACAGCAACGTACCGTGGACCTGGACCGGAATTATGCCGGACCACACTGTATACTCCCACGTGAAATCGTGATGGCCCCTGTACTCCCGCACGTGAATCGTCACGTGTGCGTATATGGCCCCGCTGCGAGGCCCCCAGTGTGTGCATGTGTTCATCGCATGTGAGACGTGTGGCGGCTGGCGCGCGCTGCGCCGCCCATCGCCGTCCGTCTCCCTCCGCTCGAGTGAGCCTCTCCCAATGCCAGACATCGGCGGGTTAGCCGGGGGCTCCGCCGCAGAGCCGCTCGACCGCCGCCTGCAGGTTCGCCGCGCTGTGCCTCAGCGCCCCTCGCGCGGCGCTCTCTCCGAAGCCCATCGCGACGAGCTGCGCCACGCCACGCTCCACCTTGTCGTCGGCAGACAGCCGTACCGCCGCCCCGGAGAGGGAAGCGGTGCCCGAGGCGCTGAAGGGGAGCGTGCCCTGCCGCTCCCGCTTCTTCGGCTGTCTGGCCGGCGCGGGAGGCGGCGGCGGCTGTGCCGAGGCGAACGAGCCAGGCACGCGCAGGAAGCCGGGCGGCGGGGGGAGGGTCTGCTTGGCCGGCGCCTCCTCAGCGTCGCTGGTCAGCTCTTCCGCGCCGGCGCACTCGTCCACGTCATACCACCGCACCGCCTCCTTGTCGCTCCACTCGTCCGCGAAGCAGCCGTCGCCCTCTCCGCCCGGCGGAGCAGCGCGGGGAGGCGAGGGTGGCCGCGGCAGCGCCTCCGCCTCGCCGCCCTCCGCCTCGCCGCCCTCCGCCTCGCCGCCCTCCGCCTCGCCGCCCTCCGCCTCGCCGCCCCACTCGTCCAGCTCCTCGAGCCCGCACCCGCCCCCCCCACACCCGCCCCCCCCACCCGCCAGCCCGCCCCCGCGCTGCCCCCACAACTCGTCCAGCCGGCCGGGCCCCGCCCCTCTCCCTCCGCCCCCTCCGCCCCCGCCCTCCGCCCCCGCGGCGGCCCGGACCCGCGAGAGGCCCGTCATCATCACGCCGATCGAGCGGAGGCGCAGCCGCGCGTGGGAGCGAGTCGAGTCAGGCACGCCCCCCTCCGCCGCGCCGCCCCGCCTCAGCTCCCTCTCCAACAGCGGCAGCGCGCGCGCGTACAGCTCGCCCGCGCTGCCGATCGCGGCGCCGCGCGGCGCGGCGCGCGACCGCACCTCGAAGCTCGAGTCCTTGAGCCGGAGCGTGAGCTTCTCGCCAACCAGCCCCGCGGCCAGCATGCTCGCGCCGAGCCCCTCGCACATCGTCCACAGCTGGCGGCGCAGCGCCGCAGGCTCGTCGCTCGACCCAAACGTGTCGGAGAAGGAGATGCCCTTCTGCATCGCGCCCGCGTCGCCGCCCCGCTCTTTCTCGCACCAGCCGAGCGCCACCTGCAGCAGCTGGTCTGCCTGCGGGACACGTCCCGGACGTGTCGTGGACGCGCCACGGCTCGCGCCTCCTGCCGCGGCTGGTGTCGCCCTGCCGCGCGAGAAGAGGCGGTGCTGTATCTCGGCTACATCTCGGCTATATCTCGGCTATATCTCGGCGCCCTGCCGCGCGAGAAGAGGCAGTGCGCCTCGGCCGCAGCCTCGAGCAGCTCTCCGCCGGTCCGCACGCCGAGCACCTCCTGGAGCAGCTTCTCGGCGACGCGGCCGAGGAACGGGACCTGGCCACGAGGTGTAGCCGAGATATAGCCGAGATGTAGCCACGAGATATAGCCGAGATGTAGCCGCGAGGTGTAGCCGAGATGTAGCCGAGATGTAGCCGCGAGATGCCGAGGTATAGCCGAGCTGTAGCGCATGAACTCGGGGCAGCCTCGTGGTGTGCGGCCGAGGGCGGGGGCGCCTTGCGCGTCGGCGTGGCCGAAAGGAAAGCGAGGACCGCCTCTACCGTCGGCGAGACGGTGTGCTGCCCGTCCGGCTTGTTGACGTCGGCGCCCATCTTTGCGAGCAGAAAGTTGGGCGCGATGCCGGCCTGATCAAATGGAGCCACGAGACACTCATCAGACGTCGAGAAGCAGAGAGCAGTGCGGCGACGCGCCGAGAGCGTCAGCCCGCCCGTCGCGTCCCTCACGCGCCGCCGGATCTCGGACACCACGGGCCCGGCCAGCGCGTGCACCCTTCGCGCCGCCTCCACCTCGCTCAGCCAGCTTGCCACGCCCTCGCCGACCTCGCCCGCCTCCTCGCCCGCCTCCTCGCCGCCCCACCCCCACTCCCCGCCGGACATGTCCCACCGCGAGGAGAGCGGCGCCAGCCGCGGGGCAGCGCCGGCCTCCCCGCCGCCCGCCGGGCAGCCGCAGCCCTCTCCGCTAACCAGGCTCGCCCTCGCGTGGCTGCCGAACCTATCTCAGCAGTTAATTAGCAGTTAATTAGCAGTTAATTAACACAGGCTCGCCCTCGCGTGGCTGCCGAACCTATCTCAGCAGTTAATTAGCAGTTAATTAGCACTTAATTAACACAGGCTCGCCCTCGCGTGGCTGCCGAACCTATCTCAGCACCGCACGGCGGATCACGCACCGGTGCGCACTCCCCCAGGCTCGCCCTCGCGCGGCACGCCGCACCGCACGCGCCGCCGCAGGTAGTGCGTCAGGTCGAGCGAGCACTCGTCGTACCCCATCCCGCACGAGACGGCCGGGTCGTACTCACGGTACACCTCCATCGCCGTCGCCGCAACCTCGGCGTACTTTTCGTACTCGGCCGGCACAAACGTCAGCTCGACCGACGGCATCCCAAACTCCTTCCCGCGCCGGCACAGCTCCTTGGCGACGAAGCCGGGCTGCCCGCTCCGCACGCCCCACCGGCGCGCGACGTAGTTGGCCGTCAGCACCAGCGCGCCGCCCACCGCCAGGGGCCTCTCCGCCAGCTCGGGCCGGTCGCGCATCGCCACCGCGGCGTAAAACTGATCAAAGTCGACCACGACGCACACGCGCTCGAGCCGGCGCGAGGCCTCGAGGTCGGCGCGCCGCGCCGCCACCGTCGCGCGGGCGGCGGCGCGCTCGGGCTCCGAGACCTTGCGCTTGGCGGCGAGCAGCTTCGCGACACGCCGGTCCACGGCCCTGTCGAGCTTGCGCTGGTGCGCGGTGAAGGGCGAGTTGGCGGCCGTCTGAAGCACAATCTCTGCAATCTTCTCGCTGTCGACACCGTCCATCCCCGCCTTTGCCGACGAGGAGACGTACAGCGCGCGGGCCTGGGCCGAGAAGGAGGGGCCGCCAGAGGAGGGGCCGCCAGAGGAGGAGCCGGCGGCAGAGGAGCCGGCAACAGCGCCGCCGAGAGGAGGATTGGTCACGCCGCCGTGCCCTTGTGTAGAGGAGCCGGCAACAGCGCCGCCGAGAGGAGGATTGGTCACGCCGCCGTGCCCTTGTGTGGGCGCAGCCGCCGAGGTTACCGCCGCCATCCGTGCACGGGATGGTTGCGATGGAACGATGGAGGTGGAGGCACGGCACGGTTGGTATAGTAGGGGGAGGGCTCCGCGGCTTGGAGTACTTTTCAGTTGCAACCATCGCGAGATCCACACACTAACACAGACATCTGAAGAAGGAAAGACGCGGGAACATCGTTCGACCTCGTGTGACATGTTGTATGGCCACCGCCTCCCGAGAAGGTCCCGGTCCCGCGAGAAGGTCGACGAGAAGGTCTCGGGCTCGATCGCGATGGATTACCCCGACTTTTTGCTTACCGGCGCCCCTTGCCCTTGCCCTTGCCCTTGCCCTTGCCCCCAGTAATCGGCGGCGCCGGACCCTTTCGCTCGTCCAAATTTGCCCGTATCTAGATAGTTACCGTTGTGGTTGTACAATTCTTACACTCCCGACTGCCCGTCGGCCGGTCAAGGCGAGAGGGGCCCACATCTCTCCTTCCGGGCCCCGCTTCCACTCCCATTCAGGCAGCCGACACCCCATCGGATCGGCGGCGACGGGTGCGATCTCGCCGTCTGAGCCGCATTCTGCACCTCCCAAAAAGTATGGTCGGGATTACGCTCACAGCGGAGCTGCTCGGCGTCAGTGGTGGACATGGGTCGATGGTCGGGTACAACAAGCGCTTCTCTGCAATGAATGGGAGGAATGCCAACCTTGCCTGTCTGGCCGACATGCAAGCTGCCGCAGCCCTGGGCCGAGCTTGGTCGGACTTTGGCCTCTGGCTGCTACCGCGAGGGAGGGCACCCGTGTGTGTATCTGCGTCTCACCGGTGCAGCAAAGTGGGCAGAGTGGTACAAGAGGAGCAGCCGCCGCCGCCAGCCGCCAGCGCGCTAAAAACGACGCTTTTTTTTCGCCGGTACTTTGGCCGTACTTTCTTCTCTGTACTTTGGCCTCGAAGGTGCCTACCCAAGCTCAATTTTATATAGCAGGGCCCGCCCCCAGTTCGGTCTAGCGGAGACTGAACAGGCGCTCGTGCAAGCCCTACCGCATCCGAAAGTCGCATCTGAGGCGGCGGGCCCCCGTGGCGTGACCCAGCGGAGCACTCCTTCGCCGCTCGCTGCTCTAAAAATCCGAAGTCCGTAGTTTCTTGGTACGCTGCAGCCAGATCGTGCGATGCTCTCCACCCTCTCGCTAACGCTGTCCTACCAGGTGGGCGTGCCCAGTGGCCGCGCCGCCATCGGCACCCGCTCCGCCGGCGGGCCGGCCATGATGGCGCGCACTCCGCTCATGGCGGGCAACTGGAAGATGAACACGGACCTCGACGAGGCTGTGGCGCTCGCGAAGGCCGTCTCTGCAGAGGCGGACAAGGCGTCCGGCGTCGACGTGGCGGTGTGCGTGCCGTCCCCGTTCCTGATTCCGGTCAAGGAGGCGCTGGCTGGCGGCAAGGTCGGCCTCGGCGCGCAGGACTGCCACTGGGAGGACGCGGGCGCCTTCACGGGTGAGAGAGCCGCCCTCGCCGCCTCGCGCCGGAGCGCTGCGCCACCCCCGCCGCTTGCCGCCCTCGGGAGAGGAGAGCTGGCCGGCCGGAGCACCGGGAGCGACCGGCGGCCGCTCCTTCGCAGGCGCGATCTCGACCTCGATGATCAAGAGCGTCGGCTCCGACTATGTGCTGGCCGGCCACTCTGAGCGGCGGGCGGTCTTCGGCGACTCGGACGCGGACGTGAACAAGAAGGTGCTCAAGATCCTGGCGGGCGGGCTCAAGGCCATCCTCTGCATCGGCGAGCTCAAGGAGGAGCGCGAGTCCGGCGAGACGTTCAACGTTTGCGCCACGCAGCTCTCCGAGGGACTGGCGGGGGTGGACGCGGCGATGATGAAGGACATCGTCATCGCGTGAGCGCCGCCCTCGCCGCCCCTCGCCGCGCCACCCCCCACCCCCTCCTCTCCCCGACGCCGCACCGCCCGGCGCAGACGCCGCGGGTCGCCCCTCACCTCGCCCCTCGCCCCCCCTCCGGCTGCAGGTACGAGCCGGTGTGGGCCATCGGCACCGGCCTCACGGCGACGCCCGAGGTGGCGCAGGAGACGCACGCGTACATCCGCAGCTGGTTCGTCGAGAACTACAGCCAGGAGGTTGCCGACGCGGTGGTGATCCAGTACGGTGGCTCGGTCAACGACAACAACGTCGACGACCTGATGGCGTGCGCCGACATCGACGGCGCCCTCGTCGGCGGCGCCAGCCTCAAGGCGGACTCCTTTGGGCGCATCGTCAACTACGTGAAGAAGTGAGCCAACGCCGCGCCGAGCGTTTGTTCGCAGCAGTGCCGCGCGCCGAGGCCGATCCCGCCAAAACCCGGACCGCGGCGTGTTGCGCCGCGCCCGCATAGGCGCGGCCGGGGCCCTGCTTTTTTGAAGAGGTAGGCCCCCTTGGCTAGACGTGCGCGGCACGCCACCATGGCCTCAGTTAAAATGAGCGGTGGTAAATTCTTTTTGGCGAGCGCGAGTTGGACCGACGCTTCTGGCGAGTACAGACCACGCCTCACTTTTTCACAGTGCTTTTCGCTGCGCATGTGCTCGAGCCCCGGCGAGGGGCGAGCGCGAGCCGCGAGGGCTTGTTGTCCGAGGAGGCCACCGGCCAAAAGCGCATGTCTTGAAGGTCCGATACTGGAAGCCCATATACGACCTTACACTTGTGCTGTGAATAGCAGCGTGGACTCGCGACGACGCTTGAATGCCGCCACAGCGAGCGACACAGCGAGCCTGGGCCTGGAAGGGCACCGCCTCGCTCTCCGACGCTGCCGCCGACACCTTTGCGCTGCGCAAAAAGCAGGCTCGCGTGAGCTCAGCGGCGCTACACCACGCCAGGTGGATTGGCAGTGCCGTCGAGCCGTGGCAGTGGCAGCCGCCTCACATTGCCGAGCCCGCGTCTATGCTCGATTCGCCAAGCATCGTCCCTCTGCAGGGCGCGGACCTGGCCGCAGGTCACACCGCCGTCGCGCAGGCTCTCCTCTCGCGCTTTGAGCTGCTGGCGAGGGCGTGCACCGAGGCGAGGCAAGCCGCCGCCCTCTCCGAGACACGGCGCCGGTCGGCCGAGGCGGCCGCCGCTCGTGCAGAGGCGGCGGTTCGCGAGAAGTTCGAGCGCGAGGTCGAGATGACGCAAGCCCTCCACGCCGCCCAGCAGAGGGACGAGGCTGCGGCAACGCGGCTCGCCGACCTCGAGGCGTCGCTGCGGTCGGCGCTTGCAGAGGTGGCAGCATCGCGGCGCGAGGCGGCAGCGGCGGCGGCCTCGAAGGCTGAGCTGGCCCGGGTGCGTGCTGACGCGGCGGAGGTGCAGCACCGCTGGGAGTCCGCCTCCGCGCGGGCGGGAGAGCTCGAGGCGCAGCGGGACGAGCTCGAGGCGCAGCTGGCCGAGGCGCGCCGGAGCTACTCCGAGGCGGAGGCGGAGGCAGACAGGGAGGCGGAGGCGCGGGGGGCGGCGGAGCGGGCCGTCGCTGCCCTGCGCGCCGACGCGGAGGAGCGGGCGGCCGCCTCGCGCGCCCTGCTCGAGGCTGCGGAGCAGGCCGCCCTCGGGGAGGGGGGCTGGAGGCAGCGCTCGCCCAAGCCTTCCACGAACCGCCACCTCGATGGCACCGTCCTCAGGCGACGCGGGCGGCGGAGCGGGAGGCGAAGGAGCGCGCGGTGTCGGAGGCCGAGGCGAGGCGCGATCTCGCGCGTCTCGAGGCGCAGGCGGCGACGCACATGCTGGTGAGACGCGCGCGCCTGCGGCTCCTCCCGCGATTCGCTTCCCTTGCCCGCGGTTAGGCGCATCGGGAGGGACGCGCCGAGGGGGCAGGGGGGCCCGCCGCCCTCCCCTCCGACCTCTCCTCGAACCTCTCGCGGCGACTCGAGCGGCTCGAGGAGGCGGCCGCTCGGGGCGGGGAGGAGGCGGCCGCCGAGGCGTCGGCCGCCGAGGCGTCTGCAGCCGCCGTGAGCCTGTGCAGGCGCCTCCTGCACCGCGCGGCGGTGGAGGTTGCGGTGGCGCGGCGGGACCGCGACCAGGCGCGCCGCTCGGTGGCGCGGCTCGTGTCGTGGGTGGGAGAGAAGTCGCTCGGTGTTGAGGCGGCCGAGGCGATGGCTCGGGCAGACCTGGTGGAGGCGGTCGGCGAGCGGGCGGCGCGGCTTGAGGAGAGGGCGGGGCTGGCGGCGGCGGAGGGGGCGAGGGAGGCGCGGGGCGAGCTTGCGACCCTCGCCGAGGTGCTGCGGCTGGCGGCGGCAGCGGGGCCCAGCGACCAGCCACCGCCTCCGCCGCCGGACGAGGGCAGCGCGGGGCCGTCGTCGTGATTAATTATACAGTATACAACAGTCAACTTCTAGAGTGGTAGCGGCAACCGGTAAGTGGGACGCAGACACCCGACCATGTGGTGACATGTGATCATATTGGACACATTGTGTCTTCCACCTACCACCACCTTGGGGCGGGGAATCTGGTGTCTTCCTTGGTATGAGGGATCTTCAATCCGCACTCGCAGGCTACGGGCTCCCAGTGCGATTTCTTTTTCCCGACGCCGGCCGCGAGCAGCCCTCGACGCCGTGCCCTCGCCGGACTTCGCAGCCTCGCTGCCCAGCGTTCCTGCCGCAGCAGCGCTGACCATGGCAGGCGGTGCCGACAGCGAGGATTGCTTGGAGTGCAAGCTCGTGGGCAGCGGCGCCATGTTCAGCCTCTCGGGCTACTTCTTCTACCTGTCACGCAGCCCGCGCTTCTCCTCGTCTTCAACCTCGGGTCTCCGCTCCTTCAATGGAGTCATGTGTGCTGCGTTTGCCGCCGCCGGTGTGGCGCGCTTGTTTGCGGACGACGTACGGAGAGTGTTGGCGAGACAGTGAGACGCGAGCAAACGTTTGCGGGAGACGCATGGGGAGGGTTCTCAGACACAAAGGGTCGCACTCGCTGCGCCCCTCACGCGCTGGTGCGGTGGTGGGACAGTCGCCGAGAAGCAGTGTCCGACACACGTGGCCCACCGACATACTGCCCGTCGTATCGCTTGGGTGTACCGAACGGTGAGTTGCGGTTTCGGTTGGGCGTTGGGGGACTTTTGGGTTCACAGCCGGATTGTAATTTCGTGGAGGAGCTTTTGACGGCCGCGGCCGTCCGACTCGCGCCACCGCCTAACTGGCACTATTGTAGCACCGTTGGTGCGCCTGCCACAAGTTGAAGTGTTCCCCGCGGGGCGACGAGTTTGAACGCGCAGAACGGCGCGCCGCCTCGTGAGCTGAGAGTCAGTCTCTCTCGCAGCACACCGCACCTCCACCTGTCACCTCTCACACACGTGTGAGTGTTAGAGTTGTTTGGTATTGCTAAAAATCTCTCTCACACGGTGAGGGCTTAGAGCATAGAGGCCCACAAAATCCGGAGAGATTCTCTTACGTTCTCTTCAAATCGGTCGAGCGGGTCGAGATCATTGTGTTTTGTCCCCCACACGGCACACGGCTCACGGGTGTGGCGCAGAGGCACCTCTCCTGCGAGTCCGGCAGGCCGCCGCGCGCCGACACAGCTCTAGCTGGGTCGAGCTGAACCCGCAGCTAACCTCAGAGCGGAAACTGTGGCAAGACTACTCGAGTACAAAGACTCAAAGGTCACGAGTTAGCGGGGGGGGGGGGGCGGGGGGGGGGGCGTAGCTGGAGACGGTGTCAGGAATCATCTACACACGTGGACTATCTCTTAAGTGCCGAAGATCCCAGGGCGGATCTTCCAGCCCCTTTCGGCACCGCAGCGCGGTCCTACGGCCAATGGCGGCCGCCCCGATGGCCCAGCTGGCCAGGCCGGGTCGGCTGCATGTCCAGGCTGGCCGTGGGGGTCATTGTTGGGTCATTGTGTCTCGTTTGAACACGGTTTTTTGGCCGACGCAGAAGATCCTCTAGAGGATCTTCTGCCGGGAACCAATATCAGAGCTCTGAACGGCTGATCTGTGAGCCCCCCAGCACAGTAGGGATTGATTATGATCAGATCCATCACTCACTGGCCGGGGTTGAGTTCTTCTCGACGATAAGCCGCGTGCAGCGTGCCTGAAGTTCAGCCCCGCACGACGCACAGACGTGCCGGCTAGTGGGCTGCTAGCGCTCTGCGGGCAGCAAATGTCGCACTTCTGGGCCACCACGCCGGTGATATGACCTAACCCGGTCAGTCTGAGGCTGCAGCCATGATGGTTGCGCTCCTCCTGGTGTCGGCGGACCACTTCTCGGCTTGAGCTAGCGACGAGAATGATCAGCGTGAGGTGGACTCACGAGGGAGGCCGAGGGTCGCCATGTTGGGCACACAGGTGCCATCCAGGCAGAAGTATTGACCAGACAATGAATACGGACAATATCCTTACAAAGAGAGCGATGCCTTCCCACCTGCTGACCGCTTCTGCGGTGGTCGCCACCAATGCAACGACGGCACTCGCCGGCCACGTTGCTGGCCAGCACCAACAATTCTGGGCGCCGGTCGGCCCGAGGCATTGCTAGGCCTGCTCAGGCCGTGCCACATGAGCACTGAATGGCCTCGCAGGCGGCTCATGGGGCCGGTGACGGCGCCCTGCGCCGAAGATCCCAGGGCGGATCTTCTGGCCGGCACTTAAAGATGCCCTGCAGCCGTATTCAAGATGCGTTGCACTTGGAGCACTTGGAGTGCAGTTGGTAGCCTCACATCCAGGGCCGGGGAGCTCAGAAGCGCACCCAGCGGGCCGGATGATCGGGATCGGGCTACGGGCTAGAGAGCCCTGACCCCTAAGAGCTAAGTAAGGGGGGGGTGCGCGGTCGCAGGGCCATAACACGTCTCCGAGGGATAGTTCCGTGTACCGGGTTACCCCTTAACTGCAGAACGCACCCTCATCCTCGACCGTGGGGGGGTGCGCGGTCGCAGGGCCATAACACGGGTCTCCGAGGGTTGGTTCTGCGCTCCGGGTTTCCCCCAGCGGCGGAATTTTTCCCTCGCGCTGTGGGTCCCCCTAGCTGCGGAACGCCCCCTCTACTCGGAGCTAAAGAATACTCTCCGAGGGATAGTACCGCGCTCCGGGTTTCCCCTAGCACTTGGAGCACTTGGAGTGCAGTCGGCAACCTCACATCCAGGGCCGGGGAGCTAAGAAGCGCACCCAGCGAGCCGGATGATCGGCATCGGGCTACGGGCTAGAGAGCCCTGACCCCTAGCTAGGGGGGGGGCGCGCATTCGCAGGGCAAGGGCCTTAAAGTAAACACGGGTCTCCGAGGGTTAGTTCTGCGCTTTGGGTGTCCCCAGCGGCGGAATTTTTCCCTCGCGCTGTGGGTCCCCCTAGCTGCGGAACGCCCCCTCTACTCGGAGCTAAAGAATACTCTCCGAGGGTTAGCCCCGCGTACCAGGTTTCCCCTTAACTGCAGGACGCTGCCCTCTACTCGGAGCTAGTAATACGAGAATACGCACCGCCCCAACGCAATATCACACTACGCGACGATAATACGAGAATACGAGAATACGCAGCTGCGAGAGGCGGCGGCAACGAAGGAGGTGGAGGAGAGGGGGGCGAGGGTGATGGTGAAGGTGGCGACGACGGCTGTGGAGAGGGAGGCGGTGGAGGAGGCGGGGGGCTTGGTGTCGGCGGCCACGGATGAGGTATCGGCGGCCACGGCGAGGGAGGGGGTGGGGGAGGCAACGGCGGCGGGGGGGGGAGCGAGAGATGGGGTGGCGGAGGAGGCGGAGGCAGGCGAGGCGGCGGCGGGGGTTGGCACGGGGGCGGCAGAGATGGAGAGGGGGGAGGGGGGGGGGAATGAGGGAGAAGGAGAGAAAGAAAGAGGAGGAGAGAGAGAGAGGGCTAGGATGGGGGGGGAGAGAGAGGGGGCAGGGGGGGTTTGGAATGTCCGACTCCCGGGTGGAGACACTGCCCTTTGCAGGAGTCACGTGTCCCCAACAACCGGCAGTCGGTAATGAGGTTTGGTTGGTTGAGGAAGACGGCCCCCGGTTCCTATAAAGAAACAGCGAGGTAAAGTTCGGCGGCTATGATAAACCGAAAGTTGTCGTAAAACGCGGGCGAAAGCAAAGCAGAGGGCGGGCGCTTTCTGCCGCAGCGATGCCCGCAGCCTGTCGAGCAGCTTCCGCGGCGCACGTGCGCCGCGGGGTTGAACGACAGCCGCGCCTCTCGAGCCACCCGTGCCACGCGCGGCGACGCGCACCCTGCGCGCCAGTCGGCGCACTGGCAGTACTGCACCAGCCAGCACGGCGTGGAGCAATGCATCCAGGGCATTGTGTTGGGCGCCAGCCAGCATGCCTCAGCACAGAGCAAGAGCGCATGCTGCGCACCCTGGCGCAGCACCAGCTCGCCTCCAATCAGGCACTCTCACCACTGCACAGCCGCCCACGAGCGCCCGCAGCTGCACTGCTCAACGCTCAAGCTCAGGAGCCTCCCCTTGTTGTCGCAGCTTTGTGCAGTGCAGCGTGCGAGCAGCGCAGCACCAGGCAGACCCGTGGCACGCCCGGGCGGCTGTGGGACGGAGGCCCGCCGAGCGAGTGCGAGCCGCATCGGCGGCCATGTCTCCCGCAGCCGCGAGCGAGCGGTGCAAAGAGGCAGCGTCGCGCATGCTTTTCCGTAACGGTCTGATGTGATCTCTTGCGTTTTCCCTATTGAAAGTCGCGACAAATGTCCCTCGTCCAGCCTGCAGCATGGCGAGGCGCGAGAGCGCAACGCGGTCGCGGTGGCGCACCGAGAGGGGCCGCCTGGCCACCGCTGCCACGGCGCCGCACGGACTTCACCCACTTTCGCGACTGTGGCCATCCAACAGTCTGCCGGCGCGGCGGGCGCATTCGAATGCGCCGGCCGCGCCGGCAGACTGCCAGTGCTTGCTATCCCGGGCGCACGTCAGCCGCGAGGACAGCGCTGCATCGCCGCCACAGCAACGCCTCCCCCGCATGGCCGCCGCCAGCAATGCCGCCGCCAGCCGCCGCATCCAGCCGCCGCCGCCAGCTGCCGCCAGCACTGCAGCGACAGCTCTCTGCTGCCCAGGCGCCGCCGCGGCCACGAGTGTCACCGCCACGTCCCACGAGTGCCACCGCCGTCAGCGTCGCCATGGCCACTGCCGCCGCCAGGGGGGCGAGAGAGGGGCTCCATATGTGTGTATGAGGTGTGTGTCTGGAGGAGCTGTCGCTTCCTGTACAGGAAACGCAGGTATTTCGAATAGCAAACGCGCTTATAGTTGCAGGGCATCTTTAAAAAGAAATAGTTCGCGCCTCTTCATTAGCATTGGATCGCTGCTCGTAGAGTCCGTCACATACTTGTCAGGTTTGTCCTTCTCGGTCGGCCCGGCCGCGCTGCCGCAGCCGGCTCCGCCCGGCTCGCCGGGCTGCTCCGCCTCGCACTCCGCCGCAGGGCGGCACGGCGCCGCGACGCTCGCTGCGCACTCCGAGGCGTCCTCTGCAGACTGCTGGCGCCGCGGCAGCGGACAGCGCTGGCTGCTGCAGCCTGCGCAGTCTGCCGCGCAGTCTGCCGCCGCGCTGCTCGCCAGCGCTGCG
>NW_005196094.1:441640-443334 GCF_000372725.1 Emiliania huxleyi CCMP1516 | reverse complement strand
CTGTGCAGGCGCCTCCTGCACCGCGCGGCGGTGGAGGTTGCGGTGGCGCGGCGGGACCGCGACCAGGCGCGCCGCTCGGTGGCGCGGCTCGTGTCGTGGGTGGGAGAGAAGTCGCTCGGTGTTGAGGCGGCCGAGGCGATGGCTCGGGCAGACCTGGTGGAGGCGGTCGGCGAGCGGGCGGCGCGGCTGGAGGAGAGGGCGGGGCTGGCGGCGGCGGAGGGGGCGAGGGAGGCGCGGGGCGAGCTTGCGACCCTCGCCGAGGTGCTGCGGCTGGCGGCGGCAGCGGGGCCCAGCGACCAGCCACCGCCTCCGCCGCCGGACGAGGGCAGCGCGGGGCCGTCGTCGTGATTACTTACCGTATACAACAGTCAACTTCTAGAGACTAGAGTGGTAGCGGCAACCGGTAAGTGGGACGCAGACACCCGACCATGTGGTGACATGTGATCATATTGGACACATTGTGTCTTCCACCTACCACCACCTTGGGGCGGGGAATCTGGTGTCTTCCTTGGTATGAGGGATATATGCTACGGGCGTGCGCCTGATTTCTTTTTCCCGACGCAGGGGTCGCGAGTGCGTGGTGGCGACTCCAGCCCTCGACGCCGTGCCCTCGCCGGACTTCGCAGCCTCGCTGCCCAGCGTTCCTGCCGCAGCAGCGCTGACCATGGCAGGCGGTGCCGACAGCGAGGATTGCTTGGAGTGCAAGCTCGTGGGCAGCGGCGCCATGTTCAGCCTCTCGGGCTACTTCTTCTACCTGTCACACAGCCCGCGCTTCTCCTCGTCTTCGACCTCGGGTCTCCGCTCCTTCAATGGAGTCATGTGTGCTGCGTTTGCCGCCGCCGGTGTGGCGCGCTTGTTTGCGGACGACGTACGGAGAGTGTTGGCGAGACAGTGAGACGCGAGCAAACGTTTGCGGGAGACGCATGGGGAGGGTTCTCAGACACAAAGGGTCGCACTCGCTGCGCCCCTCACGCGCTGGTGCGGTGGTGGGACAGTCGCCGAGAAGCAGTGTCCGACACACGTGGCCCACCGACATACTGCCCGTCGTATCGCGGGTGTACCACACGGTGAGTTGCGGTTCGGTTGGGCGTTGGGGGACTTTTGGGTTCACAGCCGGATTGTAATTTCGTGGAGGAGCTTTTGACGGCCGCGGCCGTCCGACTCCGAGTTTGAACGCGCAGAACGGCGCGCCGCCTCGTGAGCTGAGAGTCAGTCTCTCTCGCAGCACACCGCACCTCCACGCCTGTCACCTCTCACACACGTGTGAGTCCGTGTTAGAGTTGTTTGGTATTGCTAAAAATCTCTCTCACACGGTGAGGGCTTAGAGGCCCACAAAATCGGAGAGATTCTCTTACGTTCTCTTCAAATCGGTCGAGCGGGTCGAGATCATTGTGTTTTGTCCCCCACACGGCACACGGCTCACGGGTGTGGCGCAGAGGCACCTCTCCTGCGAGTCCGGCAGGCCGCCGCGCGCCGACACAGCTCTAGCTGGGTCGAGCTGAACCCGCAGCTAACCTCAGAGCGGAAACTGTGGCAAGACTACTCGAGTACAAAGACTCAAAGGTCACGAGTTAGCGGGGGGGGGGCGGGGGGGGCTCCTTTCTCCCTTCCTCCTCTCTGCCTTTCGCCTCCTTTTTTTTTCTTCTTTCTCTCCCTCCCTCTCCGCCGTTCCTCTCCTTCCCTTTTTTCCTTTT
>NW_005196094.1:326560-441540 GCF_000372725.1 Emiliania huxleyi CCMP1516 | reverse complement strand
TTGGATGGCACAGTCGCGAAAGTGGGTGAAGTCCGTGCGGCGCCGTGGCAGCGGTGGCCAGGCGGCCCCTCTCGGTGCGCCACCGCGACCGCGTTGCGCTCTCGCGCCTCGCCATGCTGCAGGCTGGACGAGGGACATTTGTCGCGACTTTCAATAGGGAAAACGCAACGCATCTTGAATATGGCTGCAGGGCATCTTTAAGAGATACCTGGTGTGGCTCTCTCGAAGATGCCGCCGCGTACGCCCTCTGACCCAGACCTCTTCTCCTTACCCGCTGAGCTGCTGCTCGCAATCGCCCGCCGGCTGGACGTGTGCTCCCGACTAGCCCTCGGCTCGACCTGTGGCTGTGCGCGGCTCCTTGTCGTCAACGCTGCAGTGCTCGAGGTCCAGCTCAGCAGCCGGGCCGCCGGGCTGCTCTACGAGGCCAGCGTGAAACTGCAGGTCCGCAAGAGTGATAATCCTTTGAGCCGCGCTAGCCACGCCATGCGAGTCAAGGGCCGCGTGCTGCCCTTGTACAGCGCTCTCCACCCAGAGAGTGAGAAGTTCTCGCTCTGCGGAGAGGTGTGCCTCTCGGATGCGGACGGAGGCGTGGACGTCTGCGGCACTGCGCGCATGCGGCGCAGTGCGCGAGACGAGAGCCGCCACTTGCTTCCGGTCGGTCTCGCTCCGGACTGCTCGTGCCTCGGCCTCTCCGACGGCGTGCTCTCTGCCGCGCCGCTCGCGGCGCCTCCCATCGCCCCGCCTCCCCTCCGCGAGCTGCCTCGTGTGAGCCTGAAGAGCTCCCTCCTCCTCCTCGACCTCAGCCGCGCACAGCGCGTCTGCTCGCTCGCCGCCTCCGGCATGGCCCGCCTCCGCACCGTCCGGCTGCCTCCCTCGGCAAAGGCCGTCTGCCTCGAGGCCTGCTCCTCCCTCGCCGACCTCCGACCCACGGACGGCTGCCCCGACCTCCTCTCGCTCCGCCTCGACGGCTGCCGCCAGCTCCGCGGCGCCTCCTTCGCCGACGCCTCTTGGTTCGCGGCATCGCTCGCCGAGCTCGACCTGAGCTGGTGCAGCCGCGTCGAGGGCAGAGACGTGGCGGCGCTCCTGCGAAGCGCCATGTCCCTCCGCTCGCTCAGTCTGCGAGGCTTGCGCCTCGGCGGGCTCCTCGAGGCAAGCGAGCAGAGCGGTGCGCTGCCCCGCCTCTCCGCCCTCGACGTCGGCTTCTCGTCCAGCATCGGCTCGGAGGCCGTGCTCGCCTTCGCAGAAAGGAGGAGTGAGCTGCTGCGCTGCAACCTGCGCGCGGCTGGCACCGTCAGCGCCGACGTCTACAACCGGGTCGGCCAGCTCATGCAGGAGCGCGCCGCCGCCGCCGCCGCCGCTTCCACAGACGTGATTGAGAACCGGCGGCGGCCCAAGCATCTCGCAGCGCGTGTCGCGGAGCCCTTCTACTACCTCAAGCGAGCGCGGCGCGGCGGCGACGGCGCGAGTTGATCGTGTGGGCCGTGTGAGGGAGAGAGTGAGCTGTATGCCGCGGGGGGTGGGGGGGGGTCCCGGGGTCGAAACACCTCTCCGACAAAGGAATTTGGGGGGGGGCTCAGCGCACCAGTAATAAAAACTAGTACCACCGTCGTGCTTTCAGTTTGTGCTCTCTGTGTACAAAGGGGTAGCGTGTTGTAACACACCTTTTTCACGCGTTCCACATAAATCTTTTTGAGAGCGCCTTCGTTGTTAATAGTACAAACCCAATGGTCCCCTGCGAATCTTTTTTACATACCTCTGTACTGAGAGAGAGACCGTGTGTGTGTGTGTGTGTGTGTGTGTGTGTGTGTGTGTGTGTGTGTGTGTGTGTGTGTGTGTGTGTGTGTGTGTGTGTGTGTGTGTGTGTGACTTGTGTGTGTCTGAAGTGTGAAGAGAGAGAGTGAGAGAGCTGAGACGTGAGAGAGAGAGAGTCTGCCAGAGAGATTTCTCCCAGCTGCAGCTCCCACAAGCACAACCCACATCGTAAGTAAAGTAGAATAAGTGACATCTGTCATCTCCTGTTCATATACATAATTATTACAACACAAAGGGGGGAAATGTCGATAAAAGGAAGAAAAGGAGCGGTGAGGATGCGACTATAATCTATGTATGATGTATGTAGAGAAAGCTGGAGCACTTGGAGGCTGAAAGCAGAAAGGGGGGTCGGTGTAGTAAGTACTAACAAGATTTTGGAACGTTCTTGCTGCCCGACCGACCGACTGTCGAGCGGTGAGGTGTGTAAGATCTCAATCTGCGTTTGGCCGGCCATGATGACACACGGCTGTAGTCGGCTGATCGCCGATGCGCCGTCCCACATTACCTTCTCGGTAAATCGATTGGAAACGCCCAAAGCTGACGTCCCGCGGGCGGCCTGGCCCGACGGAGTGACGCTCAGTACGATGACGCGCCCCGTGTTGATGGATAGCTCGCATCCAGCGAGGGAGGCGGTGACCCATGGCAACGTCGAGCAGCTTCATGGCTGGCTCAATGCCACTGCCGGCACTCCTGAACCGGCGGCGGGGCTCTCCGTCAAGACGCACGAGGGCGTCAGCCCCATTTTAATATTTGTGGCCAATTCGATCGACTGGTACGAGGGGCAAGGACTACCACGGTCGACTGCCTCATCTCTGGCTCGGCTGCTGCTGCAGCACGGTGCTGACCCAAACGCCCTCGGGCCGGTTGCAAACTCTGCCATCGCGGAGGCGAGTGCGCGTGGCGACGCATGCTTTGTGCGCCTTCTGCTACGCCATGGCGCTAAGCCCTGGCTGGGACGTAGCAAGGCGATGCTTCTGGCGGCTGGTGGCGGCGTGGAGGTAGGCGGTAGATCAGCGGTTTGTCCAGCGGCCCATGTTTGCCAGTCAAGTCACTACATAGAGTTCAGCGAGGTGGTGCTTCTCCTACTCGCCCACGGCCCACCTGGATGGATCATTGAGCGGTACCCCTCTTCGCCTCCACTTTTGGGCGCACCCTCGGAGGCGAAGAAATTCTACTACGAAGTGACCTCCAAGGATCGGAACGGCCTTTTGCTGCCGCCGGCCGAGGGGATGACTGCCCTCGTCGAGGCGTGCTACGTCGGCAATGATGCCATCGTCGAGACGCTGCTCATCCATGCTGAGGTCAGCGGCGTCGGAGCTCACGCAATCGGCGCCTGTAACGCACTTAGGGTCGCCAACAACATGGCGAAGAGGTCCTACGCTTGGGGCAACTTCTCACGCTGCGCATGGCTTCTCCGCCGCGCCCTCAAGTTTCAGGGGACGGGATGTGACACTTGCGATGACTTGCAATTCACATTCTGCGGGCGTGGCTTCTGTGACGATGGCCTGATTCGCGCGGAGCAGCCAGTCTGTTTGCATGCCCACAGCGTCTCCATTGCGCCACGGAGCGCGCCGCCACACGCCCACCAGAGCCCGCCTGTGCAACTGGGCGCGCCCGCTTGGAGTGCCGGCCACCTCCTCTTGCTCGCGTGCGGGGTCGCGGTCCTTCTCGTCGCCTTCCTCACCTGGCACCTGACGCAGCTGGACCAAGCTGCGAGGTCGTCGCTGATCGGTGTAAGCAGTGGCCGCCTCAGCGGGCGAAGCAGGCAGCAGAGGCTAGCGGCGCGGTCCACCACCAAGCCGACGCGCCAGAGCCGTCAGACAGGCTCTGTTAGTGGGCCCTCCCCGACCGAGCCAGCTGCCAAGAGAGCGTCGGATGGCGAGAGCACAAACGGCGCCATAACGCCCGAGGGCGGCCAGACGCTGCGCGAAAAGAGGCGGGCGCAGCGGAAGGAGGACGCGAGGCGACGGGCGGAGGCGGAGGCGCGGCGCGAGGCGGCCGAGGCGAACAAGCGGCGGGAGATGGAGTCGAAGGCGGCCAAGGGGAAAGTTGCTGAGGCAGCCGCCGTCGAGGTCGATGAGGCGAAGCGAGCCATTGCAGAGCAGGGGCTCAACACGGAAGCGGGTGGAGGGCAGAACTGGTCGCCGTGGGCGTCCCACACCGACAGCATCGTCATGGGCGCTGCCAACAGCCACGGCTGGTGCTCGACGGGCTCCGACGAGCGGGTTTCCAAGCAGGAGGGCGGGTGGGAGTCCGTGTGGCCCTTGTCGTGCGGCGCGTTAGGGTCATCGATTTGGGCGGCGCCGCCGGCACAGAGCTTGGGGTTGGGTGGCAGCAGGGGCAGCTTGTCTCTGATATCGGCGCGCTATTCCGCCTCCTCGTCGGGCTCGTCCGGCTCGTTGGAGGCGATGGGCAACTGGGGAGCGGGAGGTGCGGGAGCGTGGGGAGCGAACGATATGACAAGCAAGGCTCGTGATTTCGCAGGGCGTGGTTTGGGGCCACTTGAAGGCTTGGACAGAGACGAGCAGCCTTGGGAGGCGGACCTCAAGATGGTTGCGGTCGAGGAGGAGGCGGCAGCGGCGGCGGCGGCGGCGGCGGCGGCGGCGGGGGCGAATGCGGCGAATGCGGCGACGGCGGTGTCGGGCGTGGCAGCGCGGCGATGAGGAGCCGGGGCGTGAGCCGCGTGCACAGAGATCTGAGATGCAATGAGTAAGCTCCTTCCCGTCGCGTGGTGAGTGTACAAGTTGTACTGATGTAGAGCGCCGACACTGCGCAGTGAAAACTACTCCCGATACATCGGATCACGTGCAGCACCAGGGATCGCGTTCCATGCAACACGTGACGTATTTTTCACTGATTTTAGAATAATAGGCTCTCTGAATTTCACACAGAGTCTCTGACTATTCTGTCTCTCTCTCGAGCTCACAGGAGCTCTCTCGCTAATTTTTCATGTTTTATCACGGAGCGTGTGGTGTTATCGGGGACCTGTTCCTTTTTACCCATCTCACAGTAGAAGTGTCCGTTTTTATTTACTTATCGTGGTGTTATTCGTGTAAAGAAGCCGAGAAGGAGTGAAGGCTGAAGCCGTAGCCGTACACGCGCCTTCTCGTCGAGCTTCGTCGTTATTTTTGCCTGAACATGAAAGAATGTCTCTGTGTTGTATAGTGCAAGACGAATAAAAGGGGCAGTTCCTATTTAATGTTGTTTGTTTGTCCGTCGCTGCGAGACAGTCCACAGAGGCACACACGCCCATGCTTTAATCGCCGCGCCTCAAGACGAATGTCGTCCCTTTATTGCCCGTGCTGATGCGGAGCTCATCGCCGAGGAACTCGGTGTCTAGCCATCCCTCCGCCTCCTTGCCGAGCAGCTTGAAGGGCACCGGGTACGGCAGCCGCAGCCCCTGCTCCGTCTGAAAGTAGCCTTCGTCGAAAGCGAACGACACGCGCCTCGGAGCTGCCGGGCGGGCCGTTGCGGCTGCGTTGAGGCGCAGCTCTCCGAGCGGTGTGCGGACGAGCTGCTCCACCCGCCCTCTGGCGGCGCCGCCTTGGAGCCCACGGATGCTCTGCGTGACCGAAAAGGCCGACGTCACCGCGCGCTGGATGGGGCTGGACGAGGCAGCCGCAGCCGATTCTCCTCCGCCACTCAGGGCAGCAAACCAACCCTCCACGCCAGGCGTTGTCCCGTCTGCCCGCCGGCCGAGCGGATTGCGCCAATCGAAGCTGGACTTGGTCGTGTACAGCAGCTCCCAGTCGCCCTCAATCATCGGCGAGAGCGCTGGGTCAGGGATGCCGCCGCCGCTCTCGCTCACCAGCTCTGCGAGCCTGTCCTCGAGCTCGCTGCGTGACGTCGTCGCAGAGGAGGCGAGTCGAGCCACCTGAGACTCGAGCGACGAGATGCCGCCCGCCGCAAAGCCGAAGGAGGTGGGGGCAAGCAGGCTGACGAGCAGGAGGCGGAGCACACACATCCACACCCAGCCGGCGTGGTGTTCACAGCCTTGTTATTGAGAAGAATTTTACAAGAAAACTCCCTTCCACGAGAAGAAAATACGTCGTATGGCGCACACAGCCTTGTTATTGAGAAGAAATACCTCCTATGGCGCTGTGCGCTGGTCTGTGAGAGGTTGAGGTGCGAGCCCTGGAGGTTCATTCACAGAAAAACACAACCCCGCCCGGACCCAAGACGCACAAGCACAGACAGTCGAGAAAGGGATAGACCGCAACGATAGTCAGAAGTCAGCGCTGGGTCCCAGGGCGAATGCGATGACGGCCTCTAGTGTGAGCTCTAGCTAGTGAGCTCATCGCTACTATATGCAGCGAGTTAGGAGCCGACCGACCGACCCTCGCGTCCGGTGCTCACCGACGGCTGGGTGGTGTTCACACAAAAACACAACCACGGACCCAAGTGGTGTTCACATAAACGCACAACCCCGGGCCCCGAAATCGCACCAGTGACAGTCAGACATGCAACACGGGGTCCCAGGGAAGGCAAGCAAAAACCTTATCGCGCGCGCTTTTTATGCCGACTCGGAGGCCGCACCGGTCATGCGCGCAGCCGGAGAGAGAGGGAGGCGCTCAATCGCCGAACTCGGCGAGCGCCTCCATCGTCTCCGCTTTGTACGCACCCTCCTCCCAGCAATTGAGCGCCTCCACCACCCCCGCGCCCGCGCCCGCAGCGTCCGTGCCCGCGAGGATGGCAGCGTTCACAGCCTTGTTATTGAGAAGAAAATACGTCGCCTCGAGCTGTGCGCTGGTCTGTGAGAGGTTGAGGTGCGAGCCCTGGAGGCCCTGGGGATGGGGGGAGACTTCACACAAAAACACAACCCCGGACCCAAGACGCACAATCAGCAAGCACAGAGTGGTGTTTACAGCCTTGCTTGTTATTGAGAAGAAAATACGTCCTATATGGCGCACACAGCCTTGTTATTGAGAATAAATACCTCCTAATGGCGCTGTGCGCTGGTCTGTGAGAGGTTGAGGTGCGAGCCCTGGAGGTTCACAGAAAAACACAACCCCGGACCCAAGACGCACAAGCACAGACAGTCGAGAAGGGAGAGACAGCAACGACAGTCAGAAGTCAGCGCTGGGTCCCCAGGAAGGCGAATGCGATGACGGGCCTGGGAAGGTACCGGTAGGGCAGGGCACGCGTGTGCGGGCAGGGATCGATGTCGGCGAGCGCATGGCGCACGCTTTGGACCGTGTCAACCTAATGGCGGTACTGGCGGCCGCAACACCTGGTGTGGAGCCTCGGGGGCGGCCCCTTGACCCTGCGGCTGTTCCAGCCGCGGCTCCACGCGCCAACATATGTCAACATGTCACCGCGTGTCACGACGGGGAACGGGGTGTCACCGAGGTGTCACGGCGGTGTCACAGCGTGTCACGGTGCCACGGCTCGCAGTGTCACGGTAAAGAAAGAAAGAAAGAAAACAGACAACCCACGGGAGGGATGGGAGGACGGCACGCCGCCACCACACAAGGGATTTTAAGGAGAGGAGTGTGGTGCTAGCCGTCGCCCACCCTAACCCTTGGTCGTCTGCCTCTTTCTATCTCCCTTCGCAGTCCCTCGCCGATTCTCGCTGCAACCTTCATGCCACCTCTCGCGGTCGTCCCACTCTCGTCGTTCTCCCTCCTCTGTCGCTTCCTCCTCTGTCGCGTCGCTCTCGTCTGCCTCGTCCTGCGACGCCGCCGCCGCCTGCCGATCCCTTGCTTGCTCTCGCGGCTTCTCCCGCCTTTCGGCGCAACTCTGCCCTCCTCGCGGCATATTTCGGCCCCTCGATCGAGTTTATCGAGCTCTCCTCGCGCAAGGACGACTCTTCTGCCCGCCCACTGCGATCATTTGCCGCCAAGTCATATCGTTGCTCAGGTCCACTCACTCTTCGACACTTGTACGAACGAAACTTGGACACGGCCAGTTTTTTTTCTCGGTGCGCGTCCCCAATACGCGGTACCGCACATGCAGCGAGCCCCAGCACCGCCCTTCCCTCAGCCGCCCGGCTGGTGGGCGCCGCCAGTGCCCTTCCAGCCCCCGCCTTTCGGCAAGGGCGGCGGCAAGGGCGGCGGCAAGGGCGGCGGTAAGGGCGGCAAGGGCGGCAAAGGACGAGGACGCGGCGGGCGTGGCGGTGGCGGGCCGAGCGCGTCTGGGCAGGCGTTCTACCGCCCGTCATTCGTCGAGGATCCATGGCTGAGGCTGTTCCCCTCCGACCCGCTCCGCCGACCGCTTCCGGGGCCGGTTGGCGCGGGATCGCCGCCGCCTCGGATGAGCGTGCCCGGCCCCGCTGCCTGTGCGCCGCTGCAGCAGCAGGTGGTGGGCGCTGCTGCCTGTGAGCCGCCGTGCTCGATGGCGGCGGACCCTGCCGCCTACGCGCCACCTTTGCGCCCTCCGGCTCCCGCGCTGGCGAAGCTCTCCCTCCCACTCCCGCAGAGCTGCCACTCGAGTGTGGAGGAAGCTGCCGGGAGCGGGGCGGCTGCGGCCACGGCCGCCAACAGCTTGCTCGAGCAGGACGCCCTCGCCTCGACCGGCGGCGTCACAGACAGCCTCGCGCCCTCGCTGCCAGGCGGGGGCGAGCCGTCGGAGCAGCAGCCGCCGCAGATGGCGCCCGAGCTGTCGCTGCTGCGCGGCCGCAACGCCGCGCTCTGGTCGCTCAGCGCGGAGGATGGCGACGAGGATGGGGGCGGCGGGGCAGAGGGCGGTGCCGTCCCGTCGCCTTTCGCGGCGGCAAAGCGCTGCCGCGTGGAGGGCCTCCCGCCGCCCGACATCTGACTCTCCGACGGCAGGCCCCGCGCTGCGGCGCGCATATACGACACCATTTTGGGATTTCTCTCAAAATCTCGCATGTAATTCGAGTTCAAACACGTGTAGCGGCTAACGTCTCTCCTCGCGCATCGCATCTCGGGGATGGGGTGCATTTGAGCAGGAGGCTAGGCAGAGGCCGCATGCGCATCGCGTCCGCTGTACGTGTCAGTATAGTGTATACAAAGTTACACACTCTGGGAACACAAGTTTGGTTCTACTAATATCGCGCGCGGATAAAACGCGCGCGCCGCCATGGTGGCGGAATAGTGTTAATGCCCGGGACAAACACCGGTCACCGCGCTGCGCGACCGCGAACGGAGTGGCGGTGGACATGCTCCAACGTTGCCGACGCGGCGCCGGAGTGCGGGCCGGCGCTGCTCGCCGCGACCACGACGGCTACTCCGATGCTCCGGGCCGACCCGTCCTACCCGACGGTGGCACTCTTCCACGTCTCGCTCACGCTGAGAAAAATTCTGGAACGGCGTGCAGCACAGAGTCACCGACGAGTCGGTCCGCGTGACTCCTCGTGTCGCGCATCGTTCTCACACACCCATAAACTCACTTTGGCCTCACAAAAGCGAAGTCTGAGTCCTTGATCCTCAGATTTTAGGACGCTGTCCACCCCCTACGTCAAGTCCTCTCCTTTTCTCCTCACTCCTGCGGACCGGGGAGGGCTACGAAGCCTTCACTCCAAGGGGCTGCATTTCCGCGTTTTGGTTTCCTCACGTTTGACCCACCTTCTTCTTTTTTGCACCGCCCCGCTTCCTCCTGCTCTCCGCCAGCGCGGCTTGCCGCGTGTAGGGCGGCGGTGGCGGAGGGCAGGTCTCGTGCAGGCCTGAGCACGCCACGTCCCGGCCGGTGCAGCGCCCAAAGTGGTGCGCCGCCATCGGGAGCGCGTTGTACGCGGCCGGCTTCCATGCCTTGGCCGTGCCGGGAGGCGGCCACGAGTTGCGCGTGCGGTTGGGAGGCGGAGGCGCGAGAGGCAACTCGGCCTGCGAGGCGCATGGGCGGGCGGGCGCGGGCGGCGGCTTGGCGACAGAGAACTGCTTGGCGAGGCAGTTGGAGTGGCAGCAGCTGGCGTTGGCTCCGGCGCCCCAGTTTAGCTCCTCGCTAAGCACCTGCGCGTCCTGCCCTCCAAAGGTGCGAGCCTCGGCCTGCGCCAGCAGCAGCCTCGTCGCGGGCGTCGAGCGCAGCCAGACGCAGTAGGTGTAGATTTGCTTGAGCGAGAAGCCGGGCGTCCCTCCCACCACGTCGGGCGATGAGCCCGCACCGAGATACGCCTCGCCCGCCACCTGCAGCCCGTCCGCCCGCACGCGCAGCACACCCAGCGCGGGCAGCGGGTTGCGGTCGAGCCGCAGCATCGGATCGACACCGAGCACGTGGAAGCCCGCCTCGAGCAGCATCCTCCACAGCCGCATCCGGTGGAACTGCCGCCGGCGAGAGAGGTACTGCTTGCCGCAGAACTGCGGACGTGGTAGCAGCGGCGGAGTGGGTGGCGGCAGCAGCGCCAGCAGGCCGCGGTCGCTCGCGTCCAGACCGTCGGCGGCGACAGCGTCAAAGGGGAGCACCGCAATGCAACCAAAGCCTGCCGCACGCGCGGTGCGGCCGAGGTCGACCGCGAGCTGGAGCTCATCCGTGGCGACGGTAGTGCATATGACGGCAGAATTGAGCGCGCAGCGTGCGACGGTGAGGCGGAGTGGTTCGGCTGCCGCCATGTACACACACACGTCACATGCTGTACTTTTAGCGACGTATAGTTCGGGACGTACGTCTACGATTCTCGGTGCAAGAGGTCTTCTCACTCTCGTCGTTCTCTCCTGCCGCTTCGTCCTCGGACTCGTCGCTCTCCTCGGCCTCATCCTGCAACGACGCCGCCGCCTGCCCGATCCCTTGCTCTCGCAGCTTCTCTCGCCTCTCGGCGTAACTCCGCTCTCCCCTTTCAGCATATTTTGGCCCCTCGAGTTTATCGAGCTCTCCTCGCGCAAGGACCACTCTTCTGACTCCCAGTCCGATCATTTGCCGCCAGGTCATGTCGTTGCTTGCTCGGACCAACTCTCGTTTCGAACAGGTAGGTAGGTAGAAAGGTGAAGAACAGCCAGGCTCGGACTGGACACCAACGCGGTATGGACACTGGTCCTCCGCCGTGTGTCCAGTAGCACAAAAATAGGAAGGCCTCACGACGCTTTCGCACCAGACGCACGCACATGTGCACGCGTTCGCCGGTCCGCGTCCGCCACCGCTCGCCGCTCCACAAAGCCGCATCCGCCGCCGCCGCGCTGTGCAGCAGGCTCCTCTTCCTCTGGGTCACGCCTGCCGTGCGCCGCGGCTGGCGCGTCCCGCTCTCGCAGGACGACGCGAGCGCGTGCGCCGGCTGGGCCACTCGCAGCACGGAAGCGCTGCTCGCTTGGTACGACGAACAGGACGCGTCGCTCTCCTACCGCCGTCGTCTGTGGCTGCTCGTGCGGTGGCGTCTCGTCGGTAGCGGCGTGATGTACGCCATCTTTGTCGCCTCGCAGCTGGCGCAGCCACTGCTGCTCCAGCGGATTGTGCGCGCCGTCGCAGCGCACGAGCAGGGAGAGGGCATGTGGCTGGCCGTCCTCGTCGGCCTGAACGGCGTCGTCGGCTCGCTCGCCAAGGAGCAGCAGCTCTTCGCAACCTTTTGCCTCGGCGCGGAGCTTCGCTCCCTCTCCGTCGCCCTCGTCTACCGGACCGCGCTCTCGCTCCGCGCCGCCTCCGCGCCGCCGAGCACGGCCAACCTCCTCTCCAACGATGCGCAGAAGCTGCTCGACGCGCTACCGCTGATCCACTTGCTCTGGGCCTGCCCGCTGATGATCCTCGTCGCGGCGCTGCTGCTCGTCGACCTGGCCGGCGTGGCTGCGCTCGCGGGCATCGGCCTGCTCCTGACGATGATCCCGCTCAACCTGCTGCTTGTGCGGCGCCTCAAGGCGGCGCGTGCGGCGCACCTGCCGCACTCGGACGCGCGGGTGGCGCGCTGCCTCGAGCTCGTCAAGGGCGTGCGCGCGCTCAAGTTCCACGGCTGGGACGCCGCCTTTGAGGCCGACCTGCTGGCGCGGCGCGAGAGAGAGCTCCCCTACATCCGGACTGAGCTCGGCCTCTTCGCGCGCCTGATGACGATGACGATCGCGCTGCCGCAGCTCGCGACAGCCCTCGCCCTCGCCGCCGCGGTGCTCACCTCGCCCTCCTCGCCGCTCACCGCCGACCTAGCCTTCCCCGTCCTCTCGCTCTTCTCGGTCGTCCGCTTCCCGATCATGTTCTTCGGCGAGCTCGTCGGACAGCTCACGCAGGGCGCGGTCGCGCTGAGGCGCATCGGCCGATTCCTCGCCCGCGCCGAGGCCGCCGCCGCGAATCCGCGTTTGCGCGGTGCCGACGAAGGCGGCAGCAGCGGTGGCGGTGGCGGTGGCGGCGGCGGCGGCGGCGGCGGCGGCGGCGGCGGCGGCGGCGGCGGAGGCGGCGGCGGCGGCGGCAATGCGGTCGGGACGGCGGCTCCTCTCGAGCTCGAGGAGGCGTCTTTCTCTTGGCGCAAGTCGGAGCCGCCGCAAGGGCCGGCGGCGGGCAGAGTGAGCCGTTCGAGGTCGGGCCGGCTCTCCGCGCCGCCGCCGCGCCGCGCCGTGCCGCCCGCCGCCAAGGCTCCGGCTGCGCCGCTCGCAATCGATCGGCTCTCTCTGCGCGTTGAGCGCGGGGAGCTGCTTCTTGTCGCCGGAGCCGTCGGGTGTGGCAAGTCCACCTTCCTTGCGGGCGTGCTGGGCGAGGCGGTCCTCGAGGCGGGCGGCGTGCGCACCTCGCCGGGCGAGGCAGTCGCCTACTGCGCGCAGACAGCGTGGGTGCAGCACATGTCGGTGCGAGACAACATCCTCTTTGGCTCCTCTTTCGACGAGGCGCGCTACACTGCCGTCGTGCACGCTTGCGCCTTGCGTGCCGACCTGGCGGCGCTGCCGCACGGCGACGCGACCGTCGTCGGCGAGCGCGGCGTGACCCTCTCCGGCGGGCAGCAGCAGCGCGTCGCGCTCGCGCGTGCCGTCTACTCTCGCCCGTCGCTGCTGCTTCTCGACGACGTCTTCTCCGCGCTGGACGGCTCGACCGGCCGGCACATCTTCGAGGCGCTCTTCGAGGGCGCGTCGCCGCTGCTCGGCTCCGCCGCTGTCCTGCTCGTCGGCCACGCGACCCAGTTCGCGCCCAAGGCCGCCTCGTGCCTCGTGCTGCACGCGGGCCGCCCTGTCGCGCGTGGGTCGCTGGCGCAGCTGCAGCTTGCGCGGGAGGGCGCCGCTTTGTCGCCAGAGGAGCGGGCGGCGCTCGGCGAATTTCTCGACTCGGTGGGCGGCAGCGGCGGCGACTACCAGCCTAACGAGGCGGGCGACGCGGCCGAGCCGGCAGAGGAAGAGGCGGTGGAGCTGGAGGCGGCAGAGGCGGCGGGGGCGGAGAAGTCTGTGGTCCCGGGGAGCGCGACGGGCGACTTTGCGCCCGAGGGGAGCGACGAGGTGCGACTCGGCGTGCGGACGATGCTGGCGTGGGCACGTGCGGCGGGCGGGTGGAGATGGTTCTTGCCCGAGCTCCTCTTCTTTGTCTGCGAGCGCTTCACTTACGTTGGTGCTGACTTCTGGCTCTCCGCTTGGACCGAGGCGGCGCCCGAGGCTGCAGGCGAGAGCAGCACCGTCGCGAGCGGCTTTGGCGCGCTCTTTGGCTTCAGCGGAGTGGTGGACAGCGAGGCGGACCAACGCGCTCGACTCGCAGTGTACTCGGGCTTCATCTTCGGCAATGCCAGCTTTGCGTTTCTACGAACTTGGTGGTTCGTGAGTGGCGGCGCGGTGGCCGCTCGCTCCATCTTCCGCCGCCTCCTCGGCGCCGTGGCGCGCTCGCCAATGTCCTTCTTCGACACAACGCCGGTCGGCCGCATCGCGGCGCGGCTGTCGTACGACACCGAGATCATCGACGGCCTGCTCGTGCAGAAGGGCCTGACCGTGATTGCCTCCTCCTTCTGGCTCTTCTCCGGGCTCACGGTCGTGCTCGCCATCGTCCCCGTCGTCGCAGTCGCGGTTGTCGTCTGCGCGGCAGTCTTCGCGGCCGTCCACATGCTCTACCTGCGCTCGGGCGTGCAGATGCAGCGCCTCTACGCGCGAGCGCAGGCGCCGCTAGTCTCTCTCATCGAGGAGTCCGTCGCGGGCGGCGCGACGATCCGAGCCTTCGGAGAGACGCACCGCTTCTCCTCCCGGCTGGCGCTGCTCAACGACGACGCGTCCACCGCCTTCCTCGCCTTCGTCGGCGTCGGGCGCTGGCTCGCCGTGCGTCTCGAGACGATCGGCGCTCTGATCTCCGTCTCGGTGTGCGTCGCGCTCTCCGCCCTGTCGGAGCAGCTGTCCGGCCCGATCGCGGGCCTCGCGGTGATCTGGTCCTTCAACCTGACAATCACTCTCAACTTCCTCGTCCTCTCCACCTCAGAGCTCGAGGCGAAGGGCGTCAGCCTCGAGCGCGTGCTCGGCTACACCGCCCTGCCGCCCGAGGCGCCGCGCGAGCAGCCGGAGGCGGACGCGCAGGCCGAGCGGGAGGGGTGGCCCGTGCGCGGCGAGCTCCGCTTCGAGGCGGTGACGCTGCGCTACCGACCCTCGCTCCCGCCGGCGCTGGACGGCTTCAGCTGTACCATCGCCGCGGCGGAGCGGGTGGGCATCTGCGGCCGGACCGGCGCCGGCAAGTCGTCGGTCGCCGCCGCGCTCTTCCGGCTGGTGGAGGTGGAGGCGGGCCGCATCTCGCTCGACGGGGTTGACCTGCGCACGCTCGGGCTGCAGCGGGTGCGCGGCCGCGCCCTCGGCATTGTCACGCAGGAGCCCGTTCTCTTCCGCGGCGCCGTCCGGCGGAGCCTCGACCCGCTCGACCAGTTCACCGACGAGGCGCTCTGGGGCGCGCTGCGGGCCGTCGGCATGGAGCCGGCGGTGCGCGGCCTCGCGGACGGGCTCTCGTCCGAGTCGGAGGAGGGCGGCGTCAACTGGAGCTTGGGCGAGCGGCAGCTGCTCTGCTTCGCTCGCGCGGTGCTGCGCGCGCCGCGCGTGCTCCTGCTCGACGAGGCGACTGCGAGCATCGACCACGCCGCTGACGCGCGCATCCAGTCGGCGCTCCGCACGACAATGCGCGAGACGACGCTGCTGACGGTCGCGCACCGGCTCCACACGGTCGTCGACTACGACCGCATCCTGGTGCTATCGGCGGGGCGGTGTGTCGAGGCGGGCGCGCCGCACGACTTGCTGCGCCAGGAGGGCTCGGCGCTCTCAGAGATGGTCGACTCGACGGGAGCGACGACCGCCGCGCGGCTGCGGGAGATGGCGGAGAGGGCGCACCATCAGAAGATGGAGTGAGGGAGACCGTCGGGGGCTCTCCCGACTCCTCCTCTTCTCTGCGGAGCTACCTTGCTATTCCCTTTCCTCATTGCTATTACTCATTCATTTCACGCACACAACACACATGGCTCTCACTCTCTCGTGTCTCTGAGTACTGAGATCTGAGACTCACATCAATTCTTGCATGCACTAAGCACTCCATCGGATCACATCTACACGCACATCGGTCAGCAAGTCAGCATATTATGTCGTCAAACAACTACATCGGCACGGGGGGGCTTTATAAACCACAATACACATGCAAAATGTTGTAGCTAGAGCTTAGACGGTGGTGAAGTCGTCGTCTCCCACGCCGGCCGCCAGGAGTGCGCGCAGCCGCTTCTGGCTCGCCGCGGGAAGCTCGGCATCGAGCCGAGCGAGGTCGTCCGCCCAGCCGAGCTGCACCATCAGCGCGAGGAAGGTGTCGTCGCACTCACCTCCCAAGAAGAGGTCTCGCCCGCCGGGCGAGTAGCGGATGCCAAGCTCCTGCCCGACGGGCTCGGCGTTGATGACGGCTCGGACCGCGCTGTCCGGCACGCGGTACACGAGCGAGTTGGCCGGCGAGACGACAAGCGAGGTGCCGGCGACGAGGAGCAGGTCCACCGATGGAAGGTCCTCCGCGCTCCGCTCGAAGAACTCAGCCGGCAGGCTCGAGCCGAAGAGCACAGTCGTTGGCTTGACGAGAGGGCGGTGGCAGGCTGGGCACGGGATGGGCGTCGACTCGGCCGGGGCCGCCGAATCGACGCCGTACAGGTCCTTTATGCGGGCCCGCACCTCTGCGCAGAAGGCGTCGAACTCCATCGGCGCGCCGCAGCCCTCGCACGCCACCTTGCCTATGGAGCCGTGGACGGCGACAATCTTCTCGGTCGGCAGGGCCGTCTGGTAGTCGAGCCCGTCAATGTTCTGCGTGTACAGCCGCGTCAGCTTTCCCGTCTTTGCGTGGAGCAGCTCGGCAAAGCGGTGGCTGAGCGTCGCGCGCCATCGCCGCTCCCTCGTGCCCAGGATGAATGGCCGGCGAACCTCGAGATACGGGAATGCGTTGGCAAAGAACATGTCCTTCAGCACGACAGCGGTCGGGTCCGCTGCCATCGCACGGCGCTGGGCCGCTGTCGCTGTGATGAGCTCTGGCCGCAGTGTGTCGTACATGCCACCCGGGCTGCGAAAGTCGGGGATGCCGGCCGCGACGCTGACGCCCGCGCCCGTGAGGATGGCGATCGAGCGGCACTCGGGCGACACGATGAACTTTGCGAGGGAGGAGACGTCCGTCGGTAAGCGAGACGGCATCGTACGGCCAGTCGAGGCCTGGGCCCCCGGCCGGGGGGGCACACTCGTGTGTGTTTCTTGCTTGGCCGGGTTATCATGCCGGGGTAGGTAGGGTGGTCGCATCGTGGTTTCCCCTCTTTTCAAGCTGGAATTTTCCAAAAAACAAATTTTCCGCGGAAATCACGATGTCAACCCTCCCCAAATGAGTGATCTGATGCTTGTAGGGCTTGAGAGTGGCCTGCCATGTCACAAGAAGGACTGTGGTTGCAGGAGAGTACCACCAACCATCACTCTTGTTGGGTTTATGATTTCTTTTTTAGTTTCCTTACGGCCGGCGGCCGCGAAGGGAGGTCTCAGCGATGTGCAGAGGCAGGCAGGCCGAGACTTCGCTCTCTGAGAAGCCAGTCTCTATTCTGTGGCGGCTGCCGTTCCGGCTCCCCTCGCCCAAGCCGTCTCGCGTGCCACGCTGCTGCCGCGCTCTCGCTCGCGCGGGCCGGCCGCCCGAAGGCATGCTCGTGCAGGGCGTCGACGGAGCCTCGACGCACCGCGACGAGCTGAGCTATGCGTACGACTGGGCCCTCGCCGTGGGCACGCCAGTGCTCGCGGCACGTGCCGGCGTCGTGGTGGAGGCGTGCGACGTCTTTCGAGCCGGCGCGCCGAAGCCTGAGTACCGACCGCTCGCCAACCACGTCGTGCTGAGGCATGCGGACGGGCTGTACTCGCGCTACTTTCACCTGAAGCAGGGCTCCCTCCGCACGAGCGTCGGGGCCGCGGTCTCGGTGGGGCAGCCAATTGCGGCGTCCGGCAACACGGGCTTCTCCTCCGGCCCTCACCTCCACTTCGACGTCACCGACTCGACTCCCACGGAGACGTCCCTCCTCTCGGTCGAGCGGACAGCGACGCAGCAGCAACGCGCGGGCGGTGCTGCCGGCGCCGGCGCCACCGACACCGCCGCCGATGCCACCGACGCCGCCAAGGAGGCCCCCCCGCCGCCCGGCCTCGTCAGCGGGACAGTCAAGAGCGCCGCCGCCGCCTTTTGCTTCGCGCTGCCGCCGGCCTCGTCGCCGCTGTCGCCCTCGGCTCGGCGGGAGGGGCAGGGGTCTGCGCGGCCGCCTCACCGCCGCGCCTCCGCACGCGTAGGCGCGCCCCGCTCGTACTGGGCGACCCTCCCACCGCAGACTCGCCTCTCGCCGCCTGCGACGGCGCCGTCGTGCTGTTGCGCCGCTGCTTGCACGTTGACTTTGTCGACAAGGTGACGCGAGACCAGGGAGATGAGGTCTGCACGACATGATCAGACAGCGTAGCGTCACGTCGACCTGCTTCCGGCAAGGTGCGGCGCGCCGAGGCGGCCGGCGCGGTGGCGGTGGTCGTGGTCAACAACAAGCCCGTGCCCGCCGTGCACACGATGGGGTGGGGTCCGGCCGCACAGAGAGAGGCGCCGCCGGGCGTGCCAGCGGTGATGGTGCCTCTCGTCGAGGGGGAGGCAATGGCGGAGGCGCTGCAGCGCGGAGAACCACTCGTGTGCACCCTGAGCGGCTCGCCCCACCTCGGCCGCTTCCGCGGCGGACACCGCGAGGCGAGGGCGGCCGCGTGCGCCGCGGCGAGGGCAGCCACGCCGCAGGCTAGCCCGCTCGACCCGCGGCCGTGGCTGCCCTTTGTGCCCGTCACGCAGCCGGCCGCCTTTGCGTGGCCCGCGGAGGGAGGCTCGCCAGAGGCAGAGGGCGGGCGGCGGGCGTACTTCCCGGCGGTGGGCGAGATCCCACCCGTGGCGGTGCAGCGGGCGGCCGGGTGGGAGGAGACCTGACTCCGGGGCGCAGTGGGGCGTGTTTATTTCGCGATCGTGCCGTTTCAATTCTCGAGTTTCAATTCACTCTCTCGATGTTTCTCCTGACTGCTCGTGACACAGCTGGCTCCAGTCTGTCTCGTGTCTGTCTGTGGCGAGAGTGAGAGTAGAAGATATGCTCCGCTGTTGGCGGAATTCTTTGCACCTGAAGGTCCCCGATTTTCACTTGGAGCACTTGGACTTGCGCTAACAAAAGTGAAAAGAAAGAAAACAGAGCTTCATCCTTCAAAAATCTCTCTCAAAAGATTGTCAAAACAGACAACCCAGTGAAGGGAGGGATGCGGATGGGAGGACGGCACGCCGCCACCACACACAGGGATTTTAAGGAGAGAAGTGCGGTGCTAGCCTTCGCCCACCCTCGGGCGTCTACCTCTTCCTATCTCTGAAGAAAGAAAGAAAACAGACAACCCAAAAGGGAGGGATGGGAGGACGGCACGCCGCCACCACACAGGGATTTTAAGGAGAGGTGTGTGATGCGCTAGCCGTCGCCCACCCTAGGGAGTCTGCCTCTTCCTATCTCTCTTCGCAGTCTCTCGCCGATTCTCGCTGCAACCTTCATGCCACCTCGCGGTCGTCCCACTCTCGTCGTTCTCTCCCTTGTCACTTCCTCCTCTGTCGCGTCGCTCTCCTCTGCCTCGTTCTGCGACGACGCCGCTGCCTGCCGATCCCTTGCCCTCGCCTCTCGGCGCAACTCTGCCCTCCTCGCAGCATATCCTGGCCCCTCGAGCTTATCGAGCTCTCCTCGCGCAAGGACGACTCTTCTGACGCCCACTGCGACCATTTGCCGCCAGGTCATGTCGTTGCTCAGGTCCACTCTCTCTTCGGACACTTGTACCCCACGGCTGATGCTGGCGCTGGGGTCCCCTTCGGGTGCATCGTGACAGCTGACGGCGGGATTTCCACTGGCTCGTCCTCCTCAGAGTCGTCTTCCCCGGCTTCCTCCCGTTCGGCTCTACGTTCAGCACGTTCAGCGTGGCTCACCCTCCATGCCGTGAACGGGCGCTTTATCCACCCTATATTCTTCTCTCTCTCCTCTGCCCTTGCCTTGGTCTTGTCGTTGTTTCGCATCCATATCAGTATGGCGATCGAGGCTGCCTTCCCCACTACCTGTAGTTCTCTCGTCACCTCTCCTGCGAGCTCCCCTCTCTTTCTTTTTCGGGTATGGAGTCCGTGAGTGTGCGGGCAGTGTGCAGGCAATCACGGGCGCTATTTTGTCGTACTCCTCTTCGGCGAGCGCTCCAAATCTAGACCCTTTCGCCTTTAAGGAGGCTGCCCTCGCTCGTCTCAGGAATGTGGCGGTGTCTTTTGAGTCCGGCGCCTCCCGTTCAACTCTTGCTGTCGCCCTCGCTGTGTGTTTGTCAAGCTTCCGCATAAAGAGGCGCGCCTCCTCCTTGTTCCCAGCGCAGCTGCCGCTCAGTATGTGCGCCAACGACGCCTGTGGTGGCTCACTGTCTTCTCGTGTCCAGTCGTCCCAGTCTCGTCTCCGTTCTCCGATTCTCCTCCTCGCCTCGCGCGCCTCTTTTGTGGCCTCATCCCTAGCCGCCTTGCACGCTCTGCATCCCCAGAACGCACTTCTCGTGGCGGGGCCCCTCATTCCCCGTTTCGTCCCCCCCCTAGAATACGCCTGTGGTGCGCCCCGTGTGGCACCCCGACCTGTTGTCTCACCCTGCCTGGCCCCTAAGATCGTTTTGGTCGTCACATTGTGATCCCCGACGTCGTCAAATGTCGCTCGCCTGTCCTTCCCCCCATTCTCGTCTGGTAATCTCATCTTATCCCATGGGTGTTTGAGGCTGGCTACGGCCACTTCGCTCCACAGCCGTCCCACCACCCCGCTGCCAAAATTCTTCAATGTGCGCGCGCGTTCATATCGTTGAGAGGAGTCGTTGCTCGTTGCCGATGTCGTCAGGCCGGTCGTCGAGCCGCGCCTCCTCTGGTGGTACAACCATCCCCGCCGTCAGCCAAGCCATCCCTTCGGGCAAGGCAGCGCGCACGGCCGCTAGCAAGTCCTTCCTGGCCTCCGAGTGGGCCCGCAAGCGCACAGAGCAAAAGCGCCGGGCGGTGGAGATCAGGTCTGGGGCCCCGCCGCCGCCCCGTCCAATCGTATCCTTGACTCCCTCTCCCTCCGCTCTGCAGGGAGCAGCGTACACGCGAGGCCGCCGAGCGGAGCGCTGCTGCAGATGCGGAGGCGCGCGCGGTCGCGGCCGCCGAGGCGAGCATCGCTGTGCCGCGCCTCTCGCCCGCACCTGAGCAGGAACCTCCGACGCTCCGGAAGCTGCGCACCGCCCGACTCAGGGCCGCAGCCGCACCAGCTGCCTCGTGCGGGAGCGCCGACGCCGCGCACCCTCCCCGTCCCGGGTGGCGCGGCCAGCAGCCTGGTTGTGTGGGAGACTCTGCAGTGGCGGCAGCGGCGGTCTCGCCGCAGCCTCCCGCCGAGGAGGCCCCCAAGCCGGCTGGAGCTGGAGGGGTCCTTCTGCACGAGGTGTTGGGTCCTGCCGATCCGCCAACGCCGCGCCCCTGTTTCTCTGAGGCCCAGGGAGAGGGTGTGGGGAAGGAGGAGGGGAGGGAGGAGGAGGAGGAGGAGGAGGAGGCGCCGCCGACCGTGCGCAAGCGGGAGCCAGAGGCGCGGGAGGAGCCGCCGCCGCGCGAGGAGGCGCCTCCTCCCGCGGGCGAAAGGCCACCAGAGGCGCAGACGGGGGAGAGCGGTGCGCCGGCAGCACGCAACAAAGGCAGCGCTGTCGGCGAGGCAGCCGCCGCCGCACCGCAGGCACCGCAGGCAGTGCTGACGCCTCGGCTCGACGCCGGCAGAAGCTTGCTCTCGGCCGCCCGTGTCTCTCCCCCCACGCCTTGCTCCACCCCTCTCCGCCGCCGAGTAGGCGCGAGTCGGCCGCGCAAGCGCTGGTCCTTTTCGGGAGCGGCAGTCGCCGGCCGGGGGGCGGGCGGCGCAACTCGCTCCCCTCCCGACCTCCCTCCTCCCACCTCTAGGCGTCTCGCACCCTCGTCCTGCCCGTCGCGGGCGAGCGCTCCCCTCCCCTCGGCGTGCCTCCGCCGCCCTCCGCGCCTCCGCCGCCCTCGTCCAAGTCGGCGATGCCCTCGCGCGAGGGGCTGAAGAGAGACGGGCTGAAGAGAGACGGGCTGAAGAGAGACGGGCTGAAGAGAGAGGGGCGAGCACAGCCGCAAACGCAGGAGTGCGCCGGCGAGGGTGCACCTGCGATCGCAGCGCCATTTGCGCCGCCGCCGCCGCCGCCGCCGCCGCCGCCGCCGCCGCCGCGACCGCCTCCCACGCCCGGTCGGATGCAAACGCGTTCCCAGTCTGCCGCAGCGCGAACGGCGCCTCCGCCGCCGCCTCCGCATCCGCCGCCGTCGCCGCATCCGCCGCCGCCTCCGCTGCCTCCCTCAGAGAGTGCACGCCACCCGCCCTCAGCAGAGGCCTCCTCCGATTTGCTCCCCAACCAGCCGTCGCCGCCGTCCTTGGGCCTTCCTTCACGCCGCTCTTCGGACCCTCCTTCGGACCCTCCTTCGGACCCTCCTTCGGACCCTCCTTCGGACCGGTCGTCGGCAGGCCGGCCGCTCGGGGAGCCCGAGGTCGGCCGCCTCTCCTCGCTCCCCTCCAGCTCGACGCTGCTCGAGGGAGAGCCGCTGCCGTGCGGCGCTGAGTCCGATCCCGCGTCTCTCGAGCCCGCGCAACCTAAGCAGCTGCAGCACTCGCCGCCGCCCCCGCCCCCGCCGCCGCCGCCACCGCCGCCGCCACCGCAGTCGCAACCTCTCGCTTCGGCTGCGGGCGTGGTACCGGCCGCCCCGGCCGCCCCGACGGCCGAGGACCTGATGCGGTCTGCCTTGCTTGCCTGCGCCGGCCTCGCGGCAAACACACCCTCCCTCTGACAGCCTCAAGCCGGGAGTAGGTCGCTCGAGCTGCGTGTCCGGGACCGCCCCCCAGCGGCCGCTCCCACCCCGCTGCCGCACTGCTCGGCGCCGGAGCCGACCGCCGCGGCGACGGCGAGCGGCGCATCGAGCGGATTGGCGGCGAGAGTGCGGGAGGTCGCGCCCCCTCCGAGCACTTCGAGAGAGGGCCGGCGTCTCGACCCGCCTCCGCCCTCGGCTCCTAGCGCCATCCGGCCGCACTCCGCCCGGCGGCCGTCGGGGAGGGCGTCTCCTCCCTTGCCTGCGAGGGGGGGGCGGTGGGAGGGCAGCCGGTGGGAGGGCAATCCGCCGGCTCAGTCGCTCCGCAAGTCGACGAGCTCGTCGGGACTGGTGCGGAAAGGTCGGTGGGCGCGGGAGCGGGGCGGTGGGCGATACACACCCGCCGCGTGAGATTAGGCGCCGCGCGGAGCCGGCGCCGCCCGACCCTCCTTCGGCGGCGGCAGGCCGCCGCTCGCTCGCTCGCCCTCCGACACGTCGTTGCCGGTCCGGCGCGCCTTGTCGCCGGCCCGCCCCCGCTCGCCGGCCCGCCCCCGCCGGCCAGAGACGGCGGGGCCGGGCTGCAGCCCTGGCTTGCGGGTGAGCGCGCCGCCGCCGCCGCCGCCGCCGGAGGCTGCGGACTCGGACGATCCGGTCACGCGGCAGATGATCGACAAGCGGCAGTGCCGGCGCAACAATCGGGAGTCCTTTGTCGCGGCCATCGCGGAGTGGCGCGCTGAGCTGCAGGAGCGCGCCGCGCGCGCCCCCCTCTCCTCCCTCCCCTCCTCGTCCGTCCCCGCGCGGAGAGAGGCGCGCGGCTCCGGCCCGCTGCCGCTCGCGCGCGAGGCGTCCGCCGAGGACGCTGTCCGCCGCTCCCTCGCCGCCGAGGGGGCGTGCGGCGGGCAGCAGCAGGGCTCGGCCGCGGAGAAGCGGCGCGTGCTCGTCGTCGCGCGCAAGCGGCCTCTCTTCGAGCACGAGGCGTGTAATCTCCTGTAATCTCGGGCAATCTCGTGTAATCTCGTGTAATCTCCTCTCTGTGAGCACGAGGCGGCGCGCGGCGAGTTCGACGCGCTGTCCATGTCGCCCGGCGTGGCGGCGGTCCACGTGTGCCACATGGCGCCCGACCTCAAGGGCATGTTCATGCGGCACCACGAGTTTGGCGCCCTCCGCACCGCACCGCACCGCACCGCACCGCACCGCACCGCACCGCACCGCACCGCACCGCACCGCACCGCACCGCACCGCACCGCACCGCACCGCACCGCACCGACCACACCGCACCGCACCGCACCGCATCGCGCCGCGCACACGCGCACGCGCCACCCGCGCGCACCGCGCCTCCCGCGCACCGCACCGCCCCGCAGCTCCACCCGCAGCTCCACCCCAGCACGCCCGGCTCGGAGCAGGCGTCGGCCTCGCCCTCGGAGAGTCGTCCACCAACGGCGAGCTCTGCGCCTCCGCCATCGTGCCGCTGCTCGAGCACGTCGCGGCGGGCGGCGCCTCGACCGCCTTCATGTACGGCCAGACCGGCTCCGGCAAGACGCACACGATGGCGGGCATCGAGCAAGTCGCCGCCGCCACGCTGCTGCCGGCGGGATGCGCCGCCGCAAGCGCGCGGCTGCAGTACTTTGAGGCGCAGAGGGCCGAGGCCCGCGAGGCGTGCGGTGGCGGCCCTCTTGAGCTCTCTCTCTCTCTCGCGCGCGCGCAGGTGCGCGGCGATCGGTGCGTCGACTTGCTCGTCGAGCGCGGCAAGGAGCTGATGCTCGCCAACGACGCGAGCGGCGTGACGCACGTGTTGGGGTCCGCAGTAGTGTGTGTTGGGGTCCGCAGTAGTGAAGCGGCTTGCACGTAGTATGTAGTCTGGCGACGCAACCCTCACTACCAACCCTCGCCGCTCGGGTCCTCGAGCGGGCGAGGGCCGCGCCGCGCGCGGTACGCCCGACCCTCCGGCCGCCGCCCCGCAGGCTCTCCTCCGCCGATTTCACCTCCTCGAGCGAGCTGCTCGCCGCGCTCGCCACCGCAAAGTCGCGCCGCGCGACACACGCGACCGGAGCCAACGCCGTCTCGTCTCGCTCCCACGCCGTCTGCACGATCGAGCTCTGCTCGTCGGCCGCGGACGGGCCGTGCGCGGGCAAGCGGCGCCCTCCGGCGGCGGTGCTCACCCTTGTCGACTGCGCGGGCTCGGAGAGGAAGGAGGACTCGGCGACGCACAACTCGGACCGGCGCAAGGAGGGGGCGGAGATCAACGCGTCGCTGCACGTGCTGCAGGAGTGCATGCGCCAGTGGGTGGCGACCGAGGCGGGGCGGCAGCAGGTCCACATCCCCTTCCGCCAGTCGGCGCTCACGCGCGTGCTCGCAAACTCGTTCACGCGCTCAGACACGCGGATGGCGGTCATCGGCACCGTCTCGCCCGCCTCGACGGACGCGGAGCACTCGCTCGCCACCCTGCGCGTCGTCTGCCAGATCGGCGCCGAGAGCGGAGTCACGCGAGAGACGAGGCAGGCGGTCAAGTCCGTCGGCCCGCCCCTCGAGCCGGTCCGGCCGTCGCCAAAGACCTACGACGTGGCCGCCGTGCGCGGCTGGCTCGCGCGGGCGTGCAGCGGCGCCTTCGCCCCGCTGCTGCCCGTCGTGTCGCCCTCGCTCGACGGGCGCGGGCTGATGAAGCTGTCGGCAAAGCAGATGGCTTCGATCTGGGGCGTGTCCGAGGAGATCGCCAACGCGATCTTCTCGGAGCTGCGCGCAGAGGCGCGGCGCGCCGAGGAGAGCCAAAAGGCGCGGCGGGCGGGGATGCGTGCGCATGAGCGGAAAAAGTTTGGTTGACGTGTGCGGGCGGGGTGGCCCCCGGCGCGCTCGCGTGCGTCGGCAACCCGATGGTGGGGGCAGCTAGTTGGAGAAAGGGAAGCGTGTGTGGGGTGGAGTAGAGCAGGCGTGAGGGAATGAGTGCCGTCGGCGTCGCGCTCGTCTAGAGCTCCTATACGTCCGGCCGCGACTCGTCGCCGAGCGAGACCGAGAGGGCCGAGGCCGCGCTCTAGCTAAACCTAAAGCTAGAGAGTAGAGTTGTAAGAGCGCGGTGCGCGTGCCGACTGCCGTGGAGTGTGGCGCTCGGTGATTGTTTTTTATTTTGTTTCTCGATTACCGGCGAGAGCGAACCGCCGCCAAGATCGCCGACGCGCGCACGCGCCCTGGTGCTGGTCTCCCGGCGCGCAGCGGCTCTCCCCCGCTGCGACGCACGAAGGTCGAAGGGCTCTCTCTCGAGCTCTCTCTAACGACTTCTGGTAAGTGGACTTGGTAAGTGGTGGACTTCACGCAGCGCGCAGAGGCCAGAGCGTCGTCGCAAGCTATAATGAAATGTAGCCGCATGAAAATGTGTCTTCTGTAATGCGAGGGGCAGTCCGTCTCAGTCAGGGCTAACCTCAAAATGTAACACCAGGATGGCTGTGCTGGCTCCTACACAGCCATCTTACCTAAGGATGGCTGAGCTAGCTACAGTGCTCTTGCCGTTGCCGCCGCCCTCGCCGCCCGTGCTCTTGCCGTCGCCGTCGAGCCCGCCGCCCTCCTACGCTACCCCCCCCCCCCCCGCCCTCACCGCCGCCCTCGCCGCCACCGCCCTCGCCGCCGCCGCCCTCGCCGCCGCCTCCCTCGCCGCCGCCGCCGCCCTCCAGCATGCCGCCGCTCTCGCCCTCTCCCCCTCCCAAGGCAGCGCGCAGGCCACTGCGCAGACACACCAGGCCCTCTCCGAGAGCCGCCACGGGGGGCACTCCCGCGGTCCCCTCCTGGCTGAATGCGGCCTCCGGAGCGGGCGGCGCAACCGCAAGCGTCTCTGTATACTCAGAGCCTTCCATGCTCTTCTTTGCGTTCCGATGCGAAGCATGCACTGCACTCCTCTAGCATCACCCACAACTCAAGTCACCTCCGTTGCCACTGTCCTTGGACCTTGCGCACTTGGCCGAGGCGTCGCCAGGCTCGCACGCCGCTCCCTCCAACCCCGTGTCGGCCTGCCGCCGCCCTCACCTCCAGCCGCCCCGCCTCACCTCCCCACCGCCCTCGTCACCACCGTCTCCACCGCCGCTGCTCTCACCACCCTCGCCACCACCACCATGCCCGCCTCCCTCGCTGCCACCCACGCCGCCGCCACCGGCCCACCGCCCCCACCCCCTCCGCTGCCCTCGCCCTTGCCGTCACCGCGTCGCAAGATCTCTTACACTATCCCCCGCCCTTGCCGCCGCCCTTGCCGCCGCCCTCGCTGCCAAAGGGCCCCTACCCACCACAGACACCCTCACGCTGTCTCCCCCGGCCCCAGCCGCGGCGCCGAGGGCGATCCTGCGCAAGGGATCGCTGCTACAGAGCAGGAGCGGCCGGCAGCGGCGCGGCCGGCGCGGCCGGTGGCGCCGGTAGCGCGAGCAGCGCCATCCGCGATGGCGTGGAGGTCGGCGAAGGTGCGTAGGGCAGCGCGAGAAGTGGCTGCCGCGCTCCCGACGGCAGCAGCAGCGCGAGCACCGTGTCCGGCTTCTCGTTCAGTAGCGGCGCGTCGCGGGGGGCTGCTTTCTGACTTTTATCAGCTCGTTTTTCAGCTTGGCCTACAAGGGGAGGGAGCACGAGCGCTGAGCAAGTGGGAGGGCAGACAGGTGTGTGCGTGTCGGGAGGTTGGGGCTCTCGCAGAGACCTGCCGGTCGTCGCGGACGGAGCTTGGCGAGCGCGGTCTCGCCGACGCCGCGAGAGATGTAGCCGCATGCTTGACGCCTTCTCGGACTCCTTCTGGTTGCGCCTCTCCTTCTTCTCCTGGACCTGCGCCAGCTTGTTGTCGTGCCCCGACTTGAGGTGCGCCGTCACCGCGCTGGTGACCCCCACGTGCAGCACCACCGCCCTCGCCGCCGCCCTCGCCGCTGCCGCCCTCGCCCCCGCCCCCGCCGCCGCGCCCCCTCGTCACCACCACCCCCGCCGCCGCCCTCTCCTCACCGCCTCCCACCCCGCCGCCGCCCCCGCCTTCGTCACGTCGCCGTCGCTGCATGCCGCCACTCTGGCCCATCCGCCCCCTTCCACCCTCGCCGCCTCCGTCACCGCCGCCGCCCTTGACTAGGGTTGTCAAACGTTAAGGTTCTTCGGGCCCCTTTAGGGGGGCAAACCCTGCCCGGCCCCTAGGACCCCAGGTAAGGCCCAGGTGTGGCCTAGGGCATCAGAAGGGACCAAGAGGAGTCCAGTCTGAGCCATAGAGCCCATGTCTTTGCCCCCGAAGGTCGCGTTCAAATGCCCGGAACGGACGTCTCAGTGGTGTCCGGCCGGCGCGATCACCGAGCTGTGACGCTCAGGGAAGCCTGATGAGGTACTAGTTTCTTTGCCCTGGGCTGGCCTACGACCCGTGCTGGATCAGCTGAGCAAGGTTTGGGGAGAATCCCCCGGTCAGATCTTCAGATATTTTGACGGATGACCAAAAGCACCCCGTTTTTGCCCATTTTTGCACACGCGCGCACTCACGACGCAAAATCACGAAATTCTTTTTTGAGCTGTCCCTAGAGGGGGGTCGGGTGGTGAGGGGGGCAGAGGGGGGCAGGCGCCAAAAAGAATTTTACAACACCTCCCTCTGGCACTAACACAGGTACACCACGGGAGCCGCCTAAGCGACTCCTGCGATAACGGCGAGGCGCTCCGCTGAAAAGAAATCACACGTGGAAAAATAAAAGAAGGGACCCGCGCATGCACTTTCGGAGCTGTGAGACAGACCAACCTCCCTCAGCTGAGACGGAGCTCGTTTTCTCAATTCTCACTCGGCGCCTCAGCGCACCACCAACCACCCTTGGCAGCACAAAGCCGCGCCAGATGTCCGCCAGCTCCGGAGCCGCTCCCTCGCGGCCCTCAAAGCGCTCCTCGTCCCACGCGATCAGGTAGCCCAGCCGCATCACCTCGACCGCCCGCTTGCGAGCCGCCTCCGGGAAGAGCTCGTGAGACTGCGGCGACCACTCCGCCGCCTTGAGGATCAGCCTGCCCACCTCCACCGCCTCGGCCGCTGGCTCCAAGTTGGCCGGCCTGAGGGAGGGCAGAGGCGTCGGTTGAAAAGAGAGAAGGGCAGAAGGCGAGCAGAGTGGGGAGGGAGGCAGCGGCACGGGGTGTCAAAAATCTCTCTCTCTCTCTCTCCATATAGTAGTTCTTTCTTTCTCATTTCGTCTCTTGTTTTCTCGACTTTCGAGGCCGGTAAAGTCTGCGCCAGTCCACGCCCTTGTCGTGTCATGCGCTCGCACAAATTCTTTACACACACGCACCCCTTTGGGATCACAGCCCGCCGCCCCCCTTCTTCCCCGCGGGCGATTTCGTTCCTTGTTCTTTTCTGTTCTTGTTTTTAAAATCTCAAGATTGTTGGTTGTCTAAAATCTCTCTCTCAAAATCTCTCTCTCTGTGATTTCATGTTCTTTTTTCGCCAGTGCGCGCCAGTCCCGTGCCCAGTAAAATAAATAACAACCCCTGGTGGGATTAGGGCAGCAACCCGACGGGCAGACCCCGCCCCGCTCGGAGGGCGTGCACCCCACAGCAGAAAGAAAGAAAGAAAACATACAACCCCAGGGAGGGATGGGAGGACGGCACGCCGCCACCACACAGGGATTTTAAGAAAGCACAGTGAGCGGACAGTAAAATTCTTTTGCACACGCCACCCATACATATGCAGCTTTTCGTCTTCCTGCTCGCGTGCGGCAGTGCTGCGGCTTTCGCGCCTACCGCGCGCACGATATCACCTGGAGCCGCCCGCAGATCGACTCAGCCTGCCGCAGTCCTCGGTTACAAGGTCGCCGCCGCCGGGCTGACTGGCGCAGTTGTGAGCACAGCGGTGGTCGCGAGGTGCTTGCGAGCACTGCCACAATGCTATCGCATAGCACATACCGCCGGCGTATGCGCCCACCAACTACGCGACTCACCATCTGCACTCTCCGCGGCGCGCCCAGGAAGATGATGGCGTCGCGCGAGTCTCTCGAGGCCGAGCGCAGCAGGGCGATCGCCTCTCACGACTCGCTGCCGGCGTGCCCATGGCCACCGCTCGGTAATCCCGAGATTTAGCCCCGCAGGCGAGCTTGGCGGGGATGAGCCAGCTCTCCGGCCTTGCGGAGATGTCGCTCGAACGCGAGGAGGGCAAGGAGGGACGGCAGGCGAGCCGCCACGCCTCGCCTACCGCCGCGCAGACAGCGCGCTCAAACTCTCGTCTCTCAACTCGCCTCCGCGCCCCTCCCTGCCGCCGGAGGAGGGAGTCTGGAAGGAGTACGTCAAGGCGGACGGCCGGAAGTGGTACTACAACACCGAGACCAGAGTGATGCAGTGGACTGTGCCCGAGCCCTTCTGCAAGCTCGACGAGGTCCGAGATTACCCGAGATTACCCGAGTTTACCCGAGGCGAGTCGCGGGCAGGCCACACCGCTCACCCACGCGCGCTGGGCCTTGCACTTTGAATGCCGTGGGTCTCCTGTCGTCCAGACGTGGAGTCGCGAGGGTCGCCCCCCCTTGCCCCTTGCCCCACCACCTCGTGTGTGGAGACGTTTACCTGACCTTCGTTAACTTCCCTTCCCTTAGGTCGCCGCCATCGCCAAGGCGGCGAATGAGGCGCGCACGAGCAAGTAGGCGCGGAGGGCGTCTCATTCCGCAGTATTCCGGCCGAGCTATACCCCGCGGGACCGCGCCCCGCCCGGGCCGTTTCGCGTTTCAGTTTGCCGTCTATCAAGCTTCGCGCTGGCCGCTGCGTGACCTGTGTGCCGAGTCCTGACAGTCGCGCTCGAGCGCGCGGCGCCTTCTGAGTTGGGTCTCTCTCACGTAAAAACCCTAAAAACTAAAATCAGACCTAGATCAGCGCGATCTTCATGATCATGTTCGTTTTGCGAGACCGAGTTGGACGCGCAGTGACCAGTGAGTGTTGGAGTTCATGGATCATGCTACTGTGTACCGTACAGAGTGCCAACGGCGGGCACGTCGCCCCATGGCGCGCGTAGCTATGACAGGGACGCACCGCGCCGGCGGCGGACGGGGCTGGCGCGCAATCTCGCCGGCCACCGATTCCGTCGGGCCGGGGCGGGGATGCGCCGCGGAGACGGCCCTGGAATAGCAGCCATGGCCGCAGGACAACTCCTACGGCCGCCGGAACAACCGTCGAGCACCTGCTGATTTGGGCGCTTCGGCCCGGGAGTGGCAAGCCGGGCCCGGCAAAGCGCGCGGGCCGGGCCCGGGAGGGGCAAGCCGGGCCCGGCAGGGCGCGCGGGCCGGGCTCGGCACGGGTCCAACCGGGCCCAACAGAGCCCGAGCCGGGCCCGGCCTGGCCCGGCGCCCCACTTTCTTTGCAAATCGACCCGTTTCCCATCCAATATCTCCCACTCGGCCGCGGAGGCCCCAACTGAGAGCGGGGCCCGGGGGAGGGGTCCCTACTGGTCGCGAACCACCCCCCGCACGACCCTGGTGGCAGACAACAACCTGGCCTCTCTACAGCCAATGTCGCGCCTCGACCTCGTTTTGCTCCTCACCGCCGCCGCGGTCGCCGCCGAGCCGAGCTTCCGGCTCTCTGGTCCGTCAGCAGCCCGGCATCACAGAATGCAGCGGCCGCGCTTCATGCGCGTTGCGCACTCACGCCCGACCCAGAGCCCGGCGGTTGCGGCAGTCGGCGTCGGCGGCGCAGCCGTCGCAGTGGCAGTTCTCATCTCCGGGTTCGCGCCTACTCTTCGCTGGCGGAGGCGCACGCGATTGCCAGCCGGCGATTACCTCGCGCCGGACTCTTCTCTCGAGTCACCTTCGGTGCGAGAGCCAGCGGCCGCCCTCCTCAAGCGACTGCGCTCGGCCGACGCGGCGGCCTCCGCCGCGCCGTCCCTGCACCACGAGGCTGCGCTCGGCCTCGCGGTCCTGCAGTTCTGCGACGCCGTCGTGGACCGGCCGTCGCTCGCGGCGCTCGAGGAGCTGCGCGCCCTCGCCTCTCACAAGGACGGGCCTCGCGGCTCCGCGGTGCGGATGGCTGCCACTGCGGCGGCGAGGCGCCACTCGGGTCGGCCGGACCCGGACTCGCCCGCCTTTGCGGCAAAGGAGGCGGCTGCAGGCGCCCTCCTCGTCGTGTGCGGGAGCGGCCTCCTCGGCGGCCTGGAGGCGGAGACGGAGGCGGCCGCCATCCGCACTTTGTTTGGGATCGGGGCCGACTCTGCGCGGTCGGACCGGCTCCGCCGCTCCGCCGCCCTCCGCATCGCTCGTGCGGAGCTCGCTCGCGCGCTGCCGAGGGGAGTGCGAGCCGGCGCGGAGCCGGTGCGGCCGGGCGACGCCGAGCTCCTCCGGCGCGCAGTCTCGCCGCTGCCCGCGGCGCTCGGCCTTCCGCCAGACGAGCTGCGCGGGCCGCTGCTGCGCGAGACCACCCGCCCCACGCGAGCCGCGCTCGAGATGGCGCTCTCCGCGTATGCCGCTGGTGACGCCCCCACCTCCTCCTCTGCCCCCACCTCCTCCTCTGCCCGCGACGCGTACACGCTCGCCGAGAGCGCGGCCTCGCTCGCCCTCGCGTGCGCTAGCCTGGGTCAGCCGCCGCGCGGGGCGGAGGAGTCGCTCGCTTTGTGCCGCGAACTGCCGAGCGCGCGCCTCACCACGCTCCTGCGCCACGAGTTCTACCGGGACTACGTGCACAATTTTGCGTTGCGCCGCGTCGAGAAGCCCGGCGCCGAGGCGACCGCCGACGACGCTCTCCCGGCGGCATTGGCGGCACTTCTCGGCACCCTCCCGAGTGCGGTGCGCAAGGATTGTGCCGACGCTCTCGACGGCGCGCGACGACGAGCTACAGACTCAGGGCTCGACCGCAGCACTAGTAGCAGCAGCTTGCAGCGACTCGAGGCAGCGCTCCTTCTAGCTACCTCTATTGGGCGTTGAGTCTATGATAAACTAAAAAATGCACATGGGCACAGCACAGCGCTTTTTTGCTCTGAAGTGGACCACGGAGCACGGTCATCGGCCTCTACGCACGTCGGTGTGAGAGAGCTCTCGAGCGCGTGTGGTCGTGTGTCGACTGTCGTGCACGGTGCAGCTGACCAGCTCTGCGGAGAGCACAGAGGTGTCCACAGATGCGCGCAGGCCCCCAGCACACGAGACACGTGTCCGACGCTAAGCCTTGCTAGAGCACACGCGCCCCTGGCCCGACATCGCTCGGCGAGCTCTCGAGACACTTCTGCTCTTGCGTTGGAGAACGCAACTCGCAAGTGCGCGGTGTGATCGGGTGTGCGTGCGTGACCCGTGACGCTGGTGACTGGTCCTAGCGTGGCCCCTCTGCCGACTTCTTGCCCCTTCCCCCCTCGGTTCGTTTCCCCCGTGACTATGCGCGCTGCGCTCAAGAAGCTGGAGCGCATGCTCCGCACGCTGCAGGGAACTCCCCGGCCACCTACAGTACGAGGTTCGCCTTGAGCTGCCGTGAGCGGCGCGCAAGGCTCTGTCTGCAGCCAAACCTGCGCGCATGCAGCATCCTGTTCCACCAGCTCGGCCATTTGCAGCCAGCTGATGCGGTCAGCGCAGCTGACGCCACCTGTGCGGCAGGGGTCGGGTTGCGCTCTCAGAGATTGGCCGTGAAGAGAGGAGGGGTGAGCTGCGAACGGGCTTGAGCCGAGGGTGCCGCGCTCACCAGCGTCGGCGGTGAGGACATCCGCGGTGCAGGCCGCGCTCCCGCACGTGCAGCCCGCCTCGCCCAGAGGAGAGTCGTCGCACATGGGGCACGGCACGGTCGAGTAAGCCCCAAAGCCGCAAAAGCGGCAGGCCGTCTTCCCGCCCGCATTGCAGCCGAGACCGCCGCCCCGGGCGCAGCTGCGGTCGAAGTAGCACGTCTCCAGAAAGTTGGCGGTGCAGGTGCCCGCCTAGACAGTGGAGGCATGCCGCAAGGTCCCGGGTGGGTAACGCTAGGTGGCTCACGGTAGCTAGACACGACACCTTGCAGTCGTCGATCCTCTCTGGCCGAAAGGGCGGCGCCGGGGCGGATGGCGGGCCTCCAGGGCAAGGCGGATACCTAATACGCGTTGCGACTGTTAGAGCCGTGCTAAAGGAAGGTTTGTGAAGCTCTTGGGCCATCGCACAGTCCAAAGCCGCAGAATCTCCACAGAAAGTGTCCTGCAGCGTTGCAGCCGAGCCCGCCTTCCGCGCAGGTGGGATCGTAGATGCAAATCTCAGCGGGGTTGTTTGTCCACACACATCCGCCGGTCGGCGGCGACGGCGATGCCTCGATGACGGGTGCGGGAGGTTCCCGGACGTGCAGAACCTTTGTGACCTTGGTGCCCGCTGGATGGTTGTTGAGCAGCGGCGTCTCGAGGTTGATGGAGCCGAATCCTGCGATGGTGTTTGTTTCTTCCTTGGATCCAGAGCCGATGAGGATCTCGTCACCTATTCGCACCGCCAGCCCTGAAGGGAGTTCGTAGCCTGTGCATGGCCGCTTTGGATGTCGCCGATTGCGAAGCCAGTCTCGTCGACTGTCTGGAGGACAGTGTCTCCCGCGGTTGCGGCTACACTGAGAGATGTTGTCGGTACTTGGCCCGTGGCCGCCGAGGGAGGCGCGTAGTCTGGCACCAATGGGGGGTAATCCCCTGCACGGGGAGGCGGTGAGGGCGACGCGGACGGCGGTGGCGGCGAGGGCGACACGGACGGCGGCGGGGGCGAGGGCGACACGGACGGCGGCGGGGGCGACGGCGATGCTGAGGGCGGCGGCGGCGGCGTCAAGCATTCGGTGCAGCCCTTGCACTTGATAAATGTGCACCTGATCGTCCATACGTGTGTGTGGCGACGACACCACCCCTCGCAGTCTGCCGATGGAGAAGCAGGCGGAGATGGAGCTTCGCAATTGGGGCAGCCCTTGCATGCGTCGTTCCCGCATTTTCGGATCCAGGGTCTGGTGTTTGTGTCGCACCACCCCTCGCACGTCGGCAGCGGTGTGGACGGCGGGGGCATGTATCCGCCATAGGGATCGCCTGGAGACATAGAAGGGCATCCACTCATCGAGTGATCGAGGGGGGGGGGGGGGTGGATGGGAAGAAGCATTCCGTAAGGGTCGAGGCGGCGGCGTGAGGAGGCGTCAAGGAGGTGGTCTTCGACGGCACGAGCGATGCTTGCGGGCGTGAAGGTATCCATGTCGGAAAGCGAGAGCTTTGACGGACCCGAGAAGTGCAGAGCTGCGAAGCTGTGGCAGCAGGGAGGGCACAGAGGTTGGCGATGCATTCGATCATCAGGGCGCTCCTGGGGATCGCGGGATGCAGGGGCGTGGGCACCCGCTCATGTCCTTAGCCGAGACGCCACTCTTGTGCAGGTCGGTGGTGTCGACGTAGCCGAGTCCGTCGAGGACGGTGTCGTCGGCCCAGCAGCCGACTGAACCCTTGAAGATGAGGTAGGGCAGACCGAGACCACTCGCCACCTGCGTGGCCGAGGGACGCTGGTGGGGCGAGGGTTGCAGACACGTCCCCCGCCTGTGCTCTTCTCCGCCCTCGTCGCATCTATCGTCATCTGCCGAATCGGGCGGAAAGAGGCGGTGCTTGGAGTTGGCATCGAACCAGCGCGTCACTCGCTGTGTGAGGCCCTGCGCGCGCCAGCGATCGAGCGGAAGCAGCGCCACGCCAAAGTTCCACGCCAGCTCCTTGCCCAGTGGCATTCTCCTGCGAGCCGAGCCCGGGCGCCACGGGGTCAGAGCGGGGTTGGACAAGAGTCTCCCCCTTCGTCCCAGCCGCACTTGGCCCCGGAGTTGATGTCGGCATCGAGGGATGCTAGCAGCGGCGCCAAGGTCCGCGGTGCGCAAGGGCCAACCTGCGAAGAGCAGGGCTCGCGGCTGAGAGCAACGCGCCGACCCCCTCCCCAACCCGCCACCACGGCGGTCGCCGCCTCGGCGTCGATGGCGCCGTCTCTGCAGGCTGAGTACGCAACCGGTCCAATGGAGCCGATGAAGGGCGTCTGGTCGTAGGTGTACCTGTGTGTTACCGGGACGTGTCGGACGGGCGATCGCGCTGGGAAAGCCGTAGGAGGCCACTGGGCGGGCTCACTCTGCGCGGGAGAGCTTGAGCCATCGGCTGCCGTCCTCGTCCTGCCTCACCTTGTACATCGCGCACGACGCCTGCAACAGCTTGCCGTCGGGCATCGACGTCTCGAAGAGCGAGGCGAGGTCGCGCTGGAACAGAACGTCGTCGTCGATCAGCAGGATGCGGTCGAGGTGCTGCAGCGCAGGCAGCTCGGCGAGGTAGAGGCGGAGTAGGTTGAGCGGGTGCGCGTGCCTGAGGCGGGGCTCGTCGTGGTGCGAGTGTGCTAGCCACTCCTCGATTTGTGCTGCTGGCTGGCGTCGGATGGGTTGCAATAAGAGGGAAGCTCTAGGGCGCGGCCACTTTGGCTCCCGGCTCGCGAAAGCAGGAAGCAGCGACGCGTTTGTCCTCCACTTGTGCTCCTCGGAGGCCGGCGCGGTGAGCCAGTCCTGCCAGTCGCTCCACGTCCACACCGGGTCGACGCCGCGCTCAACCAGGGACGCCTCTGCCGCTGAAAGCCGTAGCACCGACACGTCTCCGGGCGGCACGCCTGCTCGCGAAACCGCGTCGAGAACCTGCAAGTCGCGGAAGGGGACGCAGGGCTACGCGCGCCTGGGCGGCGGCGGGAGGTGGCGGCGCCCGGGCCCACGCACATTTTCCGGTCCGACTGAGGAGATCACGTGCCAGTGGAGGTTTGTGTGTGGACTCTTTGAGGCGTACGCCGACTGCATGGCAGCGCTCATCATCTGAAGACGATCGCTCATCACGCAGAGGTGGACGGTCGGCACCGGATCGTTCCTGAAAGCAAGGAGCAGAGGGGAGGCTTGACGGATGCCGCTGGGCCCGTGAGAGGAAAGGGGACGGCAAGCAGGGAGAGTCGAGCTGCCAGCCAGCAGGCGGAGAGCGGCGCTGCGGCCTCTAGCAGAGTCATGGATGAATGCTGGCATTTTGGACGGTCACCCGAGCGCCGCATTGCGTTGTGATGCCACTGTCGCAGCGCCGACGCTCCCGAAGGTGACTGCGCCAGCGAGGGCCACCCACACACCGCCTCTGCTGACCCCTCGGCCCATGCTGTCCGCTCCGACCGGTGTCGAGGACAGACACGCTTCACGCCTTCTCAGCGCTTGGAATCCTCTGCTGCAGCGCAAAAACTTTGCGGTCGCAAATAGACAGTTTTTGCCAGCAAGGCGGCGCGTTTCTGTCACACATTATGAGAGAAGTTTGGCGGGCGACGGGCGGCTCAGTTATTACAATTGGCAGTCATTATGGCACCGTTCCAATCGGATTCGGGAAGGAATCCTCAGGAAGCGTTCGTTGTACGTACTTTTAGCTTCCTGGGACAAAAGGGAGAGGGGGTTGTGTTCGTTGTACAGTGGGTTGCGGGCATTAAGAAAACAGCATTGAGAAACCACGCCGAGCGATTTCCGCAAAAATCTAAGAAACCACGGCGCGCCGCAGGCGCGGCCCCGAGAAAAGGCCACCCACGAGTGTGAACGGGGGAGCCCCAGCTCAAAATTTCTCTTCGCCTGCGGCGCGCGCACTTGTCACTTTCCAAGTCTTGTCACTTTCCAAGTCTGCGGTGTTCTGAGTGGAGTGTGTGGATGGAGGCGTGTGTGTGCGTCTTCCCGTCATCCAGGAGAGCCGAGACTCGGCGGCAGACTCTGGCATCGCCCTCGCGGACCGCAGCTTACCTCTTACCTAAAACTCCTTCGGGCTAGCCTTCGGGCCGGCTCTGGCTTGAGTGCCGGCCGGAGCTAAGAAACCACGGCGTGGGGTGGATGAGGGCTGTGGAAACGGCGGCGTGCCGCGGAATCCTGTTTGCTTAATGCCCGCAACCCACTGTACGTACTTTTAGCTTACTGGGAGAAAAGGGAGGGGGGGTTGTGTTCTCTAGGCCCCTAAATGGCCCTACGCGCGGCGTGAGAGCTTGGAAGCGAGCATTGCACGGCGATCGAGGATGGCGCGGTTCACCCCCTTCACCGAAGCGATGGAGATGCGTTCCGCGTGGTGTGACACAAATGAGAGGCGGGAGTGGGGAGGGTACGCGGTGCGGTCTCAACGCCCGAGCGTTGTCCGTTGAGCCTTGCCGCTTGCGCGCAAGGCGGTTGATCTTTGCAACTGCTTGGCGGCGAGAAGCCACCGCCGAATGTCTCGTGGAGAAGCAGGTTGAACTTTGTTTCGTTTGCCGAAGATCCCGTCATGGTAGTGGCCCCCACGCTCCGATCGCTGTGACTTGACGTAGCCTCTCGCTCGTTGTACGTTGGACGTTGTTTATGCGAATTGATGCGTTTCGAGTTTTTCGCGCGTTTTTTATGAGGCTCTTGCGGGAACAAAGCCATGCTCACAGACATGGCGCCTTCCTCAAGGGTTTGAGCACAGCATCAATCGACCGGGTCTCACTCAACAAAGAGGCGAATCATCAAGAAAAAAGCGAGACACGGCGTATTTAGCCGCGAAACGGGGCTATGCCTCAATGCCTGACGAGCCGCAGCCTGCGGTTGGGACGCCACAGCGGAGAAATCAAGTTGCATATAAACAATTAGAGCAGAAATCTCCAGGAGAGACGGGCGACGCACGGAAGCAAATTGCAGCGCAGCCTAGGCGCGTTTTCTTTTGCGGAAAGCTTCGGGCGGCAGCTTTTTCAAGCAGCCGACTTGCTCGGGATCGATGGACCGAGACCGCCAGCCGCTCACCGTCGCGCCCTCGTCGACGGTAAACGCCAAGCCGCCCAAATTCGTGCGCTTTGCATCGGCGCCCTTCGACGCTCGCCGCACGCGCAGCCTCGACGACCCGGCGACGGCGCATTCGCTCGCCGCAATCGAGGCAGCGCTCCAAAAGTGCGGGGGCTCGGCGAGCGTGGAGGCTATCGCTCGCATCACGGGCGAGAGCCGCGTCTCGCTCCTGGCTCTTGCGCAGGCGCTGCCCAAGCGCCTTGCCGTGCTGCCGATGGCGAGCGCGGCCAGCTCGCTTTGCATCTCTATTCGCAGCACAGCGTCGGGTGGGTCCCTTCACGCCGGCGAGGAGAGCCGTACAGAGGAGGGCCGGCCCTGGCTGGTGGTGCATCCGGCCGAGCTGCGCCTTGCGACCTCGACGGCGGAGACGAGGCGGACCCGTCTGGTGCTACGCAACCTAGCGATCACACGGGGGGCGGGGTCCGGCTGACAAATAGGCAGTACGGGTCAGTGCGCGAGTAGGTGCTACGCAACCCGCACTCGCGCGCGGTCGGCTTCAAGGTGAAGACGACTGAGCCCGCAGACTACTGCGTCAGTCCAAACTTGGCTCGGATCGAGCCTCTCGAGGAGGCGGAGATCGAGGTCGTGCTGCAGAAGAGCAGCCGTTTCGTCCGTGAGTCGCTCGGCGGCGTCTCCAAGTTTGTTGTGCTCGCGGTGCGCAGTCGGTTCCGGCTCACCCCACGCACGCCTCGGCCGGCACACCCCTCCTGCTCCCCCGCAAGGTGTGGTCCGACGACGGTGCGAAGCTCGCCGAGCAGCTCGCGCGGGTCAAGACGACGAAGAAGGGCCCGCCCCAGCAAGGCGCTCGCAGCCCCGAGATTGCCGAGTCCCTCCCCTGCAGCCTTGGATGGCCCCACCTTCTCCCGCCTGGCATGCCGCCTGGTAGGCGTCTGGACGGGCCGCCTCGAGGCGCGAATCGCGCCGCCCGAGCCGGCAGAGGAGGAGGCGAGCCGCTGGACGCCGGAGGAGTGGCTGCGCCCGTCGCGGGTCGTCGGAGCGGCACCAGGCGGCGAGGCGGCAGAGGGCGGCGCCCATATCGAAGCGGCGAGCGCGGCGGCGAGCCCCACCCTGCCTCCCACCCTGCCTCCCGCCCTGCCTCCCGCCCTGCCGCGTGTCGGCTCGCCCCGTCGCCGCGGCCGCGGCCACACCTCCTCGCGCGCGCCCCTCGCCGCCTGCTTCGCCGCTCTCCTCGCCCTCTGCCTCGCCCTCCTTTGCCTGCGTGCCGCCGCGCCCGTGTCCGAGGCGGTGCCGCCGCTCGTCGGACCGACGCAGCGGCTCCTCGCGCCGCCACCGCGCGGGGAGGGATGCGCTGCCGGCGCGTCGGCCTGCCGCTGGAGCTGGCTGCGCCTCTCGTGCGGCCCGAGGGCGAACTGCCGCTGGCGCGCGAGTAGTCACCTTCAGCAGCTGCGCGATTTCGCCCTCGCCACCCCGTCGCCACGCCTCCTCGCCCCGCCTTGGCGCTGACAGCCGTCCCCTCCCTTACCTCGCGATGCAGGCGCTTCGCTTGGCCAGTTGGCTCGACCTGGTGCCGCCCCGGGTTCGCCCGCGCTCTCGAGGCGGAGGAGGTGTAGCCGCGATGCATGGCGAGGGCGGGCCAAGAGAGGGACCTTGCGGGAACTACATGCCGCTCTGGCCATGTGCGTGTGTGCTTGGGCGCCACGGCAGGAGGTCAGAGCTTCCCGAACGGTGGGCCTGAGAGAGAGACGCGCGAGCGTCCGGGGTAAGACCGCCACGCCGCACTGTAATAGAGTTGTTCGTCCATGGCCGTGTACGTCTGGCGTCGTGGGTCGCGTCAGAGGCCGAGTGACCACCGTCTCGGATGGTATGTCGGACGGAGACCGAGTAGAGTGTGTTGTTCTTGTTGCGCGGTCTGTCGGTTGACAGTGACACATACACACATGGCTCACACGCTCAGCCCATGACATGATACAATGACATACAACATACAATTACAAGAGCCGTCTTGCGTATATCACTGTCTTGGCTCTCGCGCGTCTCTGTACTCTGTCTCTGAGCGACTGACACTGAGAGCGCACTGTAACACCACTGTGCACTGAGGCTGAGGGTCTGACACTCTGTGACCCTGATCTATCTCCTGTGACTGTGTGGTGCGCGGGGGAGCCGGGACCGCGTCCCGCCGCGAGACGACGACCGAGACCGGCGCTGACCGGCCCGCACCGGCGCTCCGCGGACATGTCCGCGGACCGGACGAGGTTCGAGGACACGAGACAAGTCTCATGCCTGGATCGGTCGCTATAATTATAGCCTATAGGCCCCCTAATCGGGCAGTTTCGTCAGACCGCCTTTAAGTTCTCTTTGTCACCTTCTTCAGCAACTCGCCAGCAGCGATCCGGGCAGCACCGCGTCGGCATCCAGCCCCGAGAGGGTGCGCAGCCAGCACACGAGGGCGGCGGCGCTCTCGTCAGACAGGAAGCGCTTCTCGGCGTCCGCCGCGCCCGCCATGATGTGGCCCTCTTGCGAGTCGCGCGCCGCTGCGTCGCGCATTGCGTCGAGCGTGCGCGTCTCAACGGGCACGCCCGCCCAACGAAGCAGCGAAGCAAAAAGGCGCTCTTGGCCGCCAGAAGCTCTCAGCTCGTCGAAGCGCAGGGTCCTCCCGCCGGTGAGCGCCGCCGCCTCATCCTTCCAGTGCGCCATCGCATCTGCCCAGTCGGCCCCAAAGGAGACCGCGAGCGCCGGTAGGCTAGGCGGCGGAGCGTGCGTGCGCAGGGCGGCCGCCACGTGCGCCGAGCGCATGCGCAGTGGACATGGAGGCGCGCGCTCGGGCGCACCGGAGGCTTGCTGCAGGGCGTAGTGGCGGCCGAAGGATCCAACCACCTGCCTCGCGTCCCGGTAGACGAAGAGGTGGCTCGCTGCGGGAAAGGCAGCGGCGACGGTAACGAGGAGCTGGTGGCCATAGCTCTTCGGCTTCATTGCAAAGGCCGTGGCCTTTGGAAAGAGTCGTCTCGCGCTGGCCCAGTGGATCAGGTGGAGGGCTCGCACGAGCTCTTTGCTCGGTGGGTTGCCACTCATCCTCATCCGACACAGGTCGTCAAACCAGCACGGCTCAGACACGCAGCCGACGCCGGCGGCGCACAGCAGCCGGTGCAGACACGTCGACCCGCAGCGGCCAACGCTCCACACGAAGACTGCACGGGGTGGCGTCACGGCGGATGCCCAGCGCTCCGCCTCTGCAAACGGCAGAGCAAAGACGCGGCCTGTGGCGTGCAGCGGCACTGCTCGGTCCTCGAATGGAGCAGCGTGTACTTTTGCAAGAGAGTCAACCTCGAGCAGGATGAGCCGGCCGTTTGGCACGTCCAGGCAGAATGGCATCACGTCTGCTACCGCGGTCCCAGTCAGGATTGCGTCGAGCTCGAACTCGAGCAGGCCACCCTGTGCCGAGGCGCTCGGCCGATCCCACTGCAGCCGATCAAGGCCTGCAGGGCGAGTCCACTGGTGGCGTGAGATTTGCGCCGATAGGAGCTCGTACACGACGACTCGGCGCTCGACGGGCATAGCATCGTGCGTCCGGAAGTTCCACGGAAAAGAATTTAGAACGCATACGTCCTGGGGGCACCTCGCCGTTCGGTCAAGACCTTATATTATAATGTCGGGCCAGCTGCCATTCAAGTCGTCGGCCACCCGCCCGTCCCCGTTGACCACCCGACGCCTACAAGCCGGCGACCAGCGCGACGAATGATGCCGGCCCGCCCGAGGACCACACGCTCGCGCCGGACCGCCGGCGACCAGGCGCGTGGTGCCGCGCCAATCGTCGGCTCTTGTCTGCGAGCGCGCTGCCCTGGGGGGGTTCCCGGCCCGTTCGCACACCGCGCGCGCCACGCCGGCGCTCACGTGTGCACTGATATAGTTCCTCACCATCCACCAAGAGCTGACCACGACAGCGGTCGCCCTCATCCAGGCACCCGCCCTCGGCCGCGGCGGCGCCCTGACGTACCCGAGGCGGCCGCGGCCCAAGGGATGGTGCGCCGGCGTCGAGTCTCCGCGCCCCGCACGGCCGTCGGTATCAATGAGTACTTGCACGCGTTGTCGCACCGCGAGCACGGCGCCGTCAGGCGCGCCTAGCAAGAGCAGCCGCACATTTTCGCCGCCGCCCGACGCCCGAGCCGCGCCGCAGGGCAGGCGGGCGCATCGGCGCCTCCCGCTGGGAGCTCGAGCCCGACGCCGCGGACCCGCCGCTCTCCGTCCTTGTCGTCAAGATGCACCAGCAGTTTGAGAGCCCCGCCTCCGTTGTCGCCACGGTGCGCCGCATCTGGAAGCCAACTTTTGACGCGATGGCGACGCCCTTCTCGGCGGTGTGCGGCGCGTACGCGACGCTCGAGGACGACGTCCTCGCGCGTGCTGTCATTCCTCCGGGCGCCATCGTCTACGCCAACCCCGCGTACGCGCCTCAGGATATGGCCAACGGCGCGGCGGGTCTCGAGGTGCACCTCCGCAAGCTGGTCGAGGTGGACGTGCGCGCGCGGGGCTGCACTCTGGTCGCGCTGCTCCCTATCCTGTCGCACACGCCGTGGTACGAGAGCCTCGTTGGCGAGGGTGCGCACGAGGTCCACTACATACGCGGCGGCCTCGTCTTCCCCAACCCGTTCACTGACGTCAACCAGCGCAAGAAGGGGTACCTCTGGGAGTGCCGCTCCTACGCCCTCTGCGTGTGGCGCCCAGGAGCGCCGCCGCCGCAGCCCAGGCAGGCGTGGCTCACTCTCGATGCTGTGGGTGAGGAGTGCGTGCAGCTCCGCATTTGCCGCGAGTGCGGCCGTGTGCGTGTCCTCCCGCGCTGGGCGGACGGGTCGAGCGCGGCGCTCAGCCCACAGAGCTTTGTGTGTGGACTGTGGTGCCTCGCCGGACCTCAAATTCAATTCGTGCGCGGTGCCCGAGTTTGTGCTCGAGGGGCGGCGCTGATTTTTGTAGTTAAGCATGTGTGACTCTGTACTAGTTTAGAGGCCCTCGGGAAGCACATCCACTTCATCGTCCGACTCGGCGGCCGTGCGGCAGTCCGGGCAGAACCAGTCGTCCGTACCGGACGGGACCACGCCGCGCCACAGGAGGTGTGGAACCAGCGAGCGCACGGTCCGTCGCACCCTATCCACTCCGTCTCCTGCGCCGCCTGTGTCGCCTGCCGGCGCCTCTTCCCGCCGCGCCCCATCGCTCCCGCCGCCGCCGCACAAGCTTCCGCCTCCTTCCCGCTGCACACGTTGCGGTCCACAGACGCGTCGCAGACGGTGTCCGCCTTTGCGACGCGCCGGAAGCAGCGAGCACACTCCGTCGTCACCGCCTCGGGAGGGTCCTCCTGCCCGCACGCGCCGCACAAGAACACCTCCTCGTCCTCCTCCTCGGCGCCTGCCTCCTCTCCCTCCCCCGCCTCCTCCTCTCCCTCCTCTTCCTCTTCCTCCTCGGCGCTCTCGGCGCCTCCCTCCTCCCCGGCGTGTGCCGCGGCCGCCGCAGCCGCGGTGGGCGTCTCCGCCGCCGCCGTCGTCTCCGCCGCCGTCGACGTCTCCGCTGCCGTCGACTCGGCGCCGCCTGCAAGCTCCGACGCAACAGCGAGCCGCAGCCGCTCGAGCAGCGTGGGGAACCATTTTCTTTTTTGTGCCGTTTTCTCGGCGTCGCGGTCGCTCGCACGCGCCAGCAGCTGGCCCGAGACGATGGCCTTGGCTCCCTTCTTGTCCGTCGTCTCGAGGGTAGCCAGCCCCGACAGGTCGACACCGTACTGCTCCTGCAGCTCCTGCGCAGAAATGAGCGAGGCGGCGGTGACGCACTGGCGCTTGGCGCCGCCGCCCCCTCGCCCAAGCCTCGGCAGCCGCTCCGGCGCCTCGACCTTGACCGCCGCGTTGTACACCGAGACGGGAAGCTTGTCGTTGATCGCGATGATGATGTCGGGCATGGCCGTGCTGGCCTCGGGGGTTCGCGCGAGAGCCCACTGCAGCAGCCGCGCCTCGCAGAGCTGGATGACTTTCAGCAAGTTCTTCTGGGTGCGCACCGGCTGGCCCGCCTGCCCGACCGGCGGGACCACCGCCTCGGTGGCGGTAGTAATCTGCGCCCACGTGTACTGGCCACGCGAGGAGGGCGAGCCGGTCGCCGCGACGCGTCACCGCCTTCCGATCGTTGACGGCGCTTTCCACGTTCATGTGGGTGAGCTCGGGCTCCCTCCGAGGCGCTGCAGAGTTCCTCTTCCCGCCCGGCCCCTTCACGTGCGTCTCGTGAGTCTCGCACACCTACGGCACATGGAGTCGTGGCTACTCGTGTTGGTCCCGTCCCCACGTAGCGCAGGCCGTGTGCACAAGGGACGGCAGCGCACGTGGAGATTGAGCGCGGCGAGTGAGTAGCCATCGAGCATAGCCGGCAGAGGGATGGCGTGCTGCAGCTCGGCCTGGGGCGGGAATGACCACCAAAGGTGCGGGCTGCTGTCACTCGACGGCTTGTAGAGCTTGCACTGCCGCCGATCCGCAGCCGCGGTGCAGCTCTCGTGTAGGCAGCTGTGCTCACCGTCCACGCAGGAAGGCCTTGAGCAGGTCCAAGGCTGGTGGCATCCTCGAGTGCAAGTCGGCAGCGCGCAAAGCTTGAGGCTCAGCGTGTACTCCTGCGCACGCGTACCGATATACGGATCAGAGCGAGAGTGACGCCTAGCGTGCGAGCATGTGCGGGCGGCCGGCAGCGAGCACCTTCTTTTCGCGGTCAACCTCCACATTGACCGCCGGGCACCGCCTGCGAGGGAGCGGCGGGTCTTGATTCACTGCTCCCACGCCCTCCCACCGTCGGCCCCGGCGGCAGCGAGCTACTCCTACGGACAGATGAGGCTGGCACGCGGGAGGAGACGCCGCGCCCACCGGTCGCTGCCGCCAGCAGGACCCACATTGCTGCCGCTCGACGAGGCACGCGCGCCAGCCTGCACCGGCACACAGCATGCGGCGTGAGATGATCGAGCAGCGAGCGGCCGCGTTGGGTCACACGTTCCTCTCTCCCGGCGGCGTGAGGCGTGTGTCGCCGCGGCGGGGCCACACCTGGCTGCTGCGGCGGGTGCTTCCTGAAACGGTGGCCATCGCGCGTCCCCGACGGCTCGCGGGTTCGAGCTCTTTGGTCGCGCCGGTATGGGTACCACGAAGCCGCCCGTCATCATGGACACTCATGCGACGCGGCGTGTATACCGCACGCGTTTACCGCACGCGACGTGAATACACCAACTACCAAGCCAACTGCTGCAACCCTCACATCCCGTGCCGTCACATCTCACTCTTTCTCTCACTCTCGAGACAGCGTCGTCGCGTCACAGCAGCGTGCAGCGATGTATGGGGACACACAAAAGTTCAAGTCATATCACCGTCAGCCGCGGCGCTCACAGTAAACTGTGCGTCGGCGGCGACTCTCGCGAACGTCGGATGCCGGATGGAGCACTGGGTGGTCGCGCGCAGTGAGCAGTCTCACGCAGCGAGCACGTGTAGGCAACGTCCACCGTGGCCTCGACGGCGCCGTCGGCGCCTCGCGCACAGACCAGAGAGCCACGAATGCGGTGCCGCCGCATGGAGCGCCGCGTTTCATGTCTGGCGAGGAGGACCGGGTGCGCCGCCGCCGCCACAACTTGTGCGTGTGCAGCGCTATGCGCGTCGCGGCCAGCTGCACCTGCGCGCGTCGGGCGCGGGAGAGAGTGCGGCCGGTCACACGGCGCTCACACCACGCGCAGGAGCGACCAGCGCACCATCGTTCTCGCCCGGTGGCCACATGTAGGGGCGGTGAGCCTGTGGCGAGAGGCCGCAAAAGTGCGGGGGGGTTCCTCGAGACGGAGTGCTCCGGGAGCGGCCCAATCGGCCTCGGGCTGACCCTTGGGGTGGATCGGGGCGGCACGCCACGCGGCAGCGGGTTCCGGCGCGCCTCGGGCTGTCGCCGGCCCTCAGTTTGACGCTGCGCACCGAGGCGCTCGAACGTGCCTGCGCAAGCCATAGAGCGCGCGAGAGCGCGGGAGGAGCGTGGGCAGGGCTGGCGCACATGCTGGCACACCCTGTGCCCGCTCGCGGCGGCTCGAGGAGCGAGTACGGCGGAGATACTGCTGGGTATCCATGGAGACGGCCACCATGGAATTTATTAAATTCGAAGGCCAGACGGCGAGGTGCCTCCGGGACGATACTCTCGCTCGCAGCAGACAGGCTCGAAAGAATTTTACAGAACAAAGCTCCCTCGCACGACACTGGGCACGGGACTGGCGCGCACTCGGAAAAGAATTTGGCCCGGCATGTTGGACCGTAGTCCGTACGACCGAGCGACTTTTATCCTCTGGGCCGGCGCGGGGCCCCCCGGAGGCACCGTGCGCCGCGCCGCAGTGCGGAAACGGGGCTCCGGCTCTATGAGTCTCTATGAGCACCGACTTCCCGATTAAGGACGGTTAAGTAGAGGGCAGATTTGGAAAGATCTCGAGGAGTACATACAGATAGACCCTCCAACCATCAGAAAACTCCGACCTGATCGGTCGTACTGACCGCCGACAGATCACTCCAGACAGCAGACGCAGGCCGACGTCTGCACGCGGCCGGCCGGGCGAGAGGCTTGACACGATCCGACCCTGCGACCCTGACGCTGCTGCTCTAGCTATCAGCCATGCACTGCTGACTGCTGCCACAATGTGCGACCTGTGCTGGCCCACTTGGCGGCCTTCCCGGTCAGTGGTGAGGCGCAGTTCAGAGCTGTCGATGGCGCGATGCCGCACTGGTCCCACATTGGTGACACGATACCACCAAGTTTGCCGGTCCAAGAGAGAGGCACCGGCGCTGTCCTGAGAAGGTGCGTGGTCCCTCTTGACTGCCCATGCGCGCGAGGCTGTGTAGGCATAGCCTCGAGAGTGCCAGCAGCCAATCCGAGGTGACGCGCATTGCGCCAGCTAGAAGCGTGCACACGATGGAAGGACACCTTCCTACTGGCCGTACGATCAGGTCGTCACTGAATACTTGATACTAAGGCCGCGAGCTATGCAGGTGATCAATTGTGCATCATGACACGGTCAGCTGCGCCGACAGGCTGTCGCAAGGCGTGATAGCATGGCCGCAAGTACGCCGAATTCCCATGAAAACAAGTAAAAATCGCCAAAAAAGAAAAACAATCCGAAAAAATCGGCGCCTGCGGCGGGCCATGGGACCCCATCTCCCCCCCGCATGGACACCCTCTCTGGGCTCTGGGGCCCCCGCGCCGGCCCAGAGCTTTTATCGCACAGGGATCAGGGTGTACTCCATTGGTCTGTTTCGAATTCGCACGCGCTCCCGCGCTGCGGACACACATACCAGTTACCACTCTCACTCTCACATAAGATCGACATGCCAAACGGCCTCGGCTCTTCCGCCACATCCTCACACTGAGAGGGGCATGGCGAACGGCACGCGGGAGCCTCCCTCTCTCCCACGCCACCAGCTCGCCGCCCCTCACATCGTACGACGCATGGGAGTGTCCCTAGGGCGGGCATGCGTGCGCGTGCAGCTTGTACGCCTGGGACGCGAGCAGCGCCAGGTGGACCGCCACCATGTACACGATGAGCAGCACCTTCCGCGGGGTGGCGCGCCCGCTGGCGGCCACCCTGGCCCCCTTGGCGAGCAGCGGCGTCGCGCTGCCGCCCTCCTCGAGGTCCGGCGGCGACGGCGCCGCCGCCGCGCCGCCGCCGCTGCCGGGGCGGCCCCGTTGCACTGGCCGCGTCGGAGTCGCCTCGGGCGTGACGGCGGCGGCGGCGGCGGCGGCGGCGGCGGCGGCGGCGGCGGGCGACGACCGCGCTCTCCTCAGCTCCGCCTCGAGCGCCGCCACGCGCGCCTGCAGCGCCCCCCTCTCCTCCTCCAGCGGCTTCACCGCCTCGGCGAGCCGCCCGTCGGCCGCCGCCCGCTCCGCCACCGCGGCTTCGCCCGCCGCCGCCGCCGCCGCCGCCGACTGCTCCGCCGCCGACCTCGCCGCCGCCTCGCCCCGCTCCGCCGCCGCCGCCTCGGCCGCCGCCCGCAGCTGCGCGCACTCCTCCTCGAGGGCCGTCGCACGCGCGGCGGCGGCCGCCGCCTCGTCATCCTTGGAGCGCAGCGCCATGGCGGCCATGCCCTTGTAGCGGGCGAGCTCGTCCAGCGCCGCCTGCGCCCGCCCCTCGGCGCCGCGCTGCGCCGCCGCCGCCGCTGCTGCCTCGCCGGCCGCCGCGGCGCGCGCCCCGTCGGCGTCCGCCGCCGCTGCGCTCGCCGACTCGAGCTCGGCCTGCGCCGCGGCGAGCTGCTCGCGCAGGCGCTGGGCCTCCGCCTCCGCCTCGCCCCGCTCCGCCGCCGCCGCCGCCGCCTCCGCCTCCGCCGCCGCCGTCGCCGCCTCCGCCTCCGCCCGCCTCTCCTCCGCCGCGCCGACCGACTCCTTGGCGAGCGACGCCTCTTGCGCCTGCGTCACTCGCTCGGCGGTGAGCGCCTCGGCGCGCAGCCGCATCTCGCGCTCGCGGCCCGCGGCGGCGCCCGCGGCGGCCCGCTCCGCCGCCGCCGCCTCGGCCGCCGCCTCGAGCTGCGCCTGAAGCTCCTTTAGCCGGCCGGCGTCGACGGCGGCGCGCGCCTCTGCTCTGGCGTCCGCCCGCTGCAGGGCGGAGGCGTGCTCGGCGGCGGCGGCGGCGAGCGCCTTTGCGAGCGCCGCCTCGGACTCCGCCTCGAGCGAGCCCACCGCCTCGGCCGCCGCCTCGGCCGCCGCCTCCTTGAGCAGTGCGACCTCCTCGCGCCGGCCCCGCCGCTCCGCGTCCAGCTCCGACTCGAGCCGGCCGCGCGAGGAGGAGGCCTCGGCCGCCGCGGCGGCGAGGGACCGCTGCGCCGCCGCCGCCTCCTCGCGCGCCGCCGCCGCCTCCTGCTGCGCCGCCGCCGCCTCCTCGCGCGCCGCCGCCGCCTCCTGCTGCGCCGCCGCCGCCTCCTGCTGCGCCGCCGCCGCCTCCTGCTGCGCCGCCGCCGCCCGCGCCGTCGCCGCCTCGAGCTCGGCGTGCTGCCGGAGCGCCGCCTCGCTGAGCGGCGGCGGGCTGGTGGCGGTGGCGGCGGCGGCCCGCTCGCAGGCGTCCTCCGCGGCGACCGCCCGCTGCGTCAGCCGCTCGACCTCCTTTTGGAAGGCCTTCATCACCGCGGGGATCTGGGTCAGCCGCGCCTCGGCGTCGGCAGCGCGCAGCGTGCGGCACATGGAGGAGAGCTCGGCGCGCCGCTGGCTGGCGGCGGCGCGCTCGGCGTCGAACATGGTGAGGAGTGCGCGGGGCGTCGGGCGGTGTAGGTGGGGTGGCGGTGGGGAGGAGGAGAGAGAGGGCGGCCAGGGACGGGCGAACGTCGCGGATCGCGAGTAAAAGTCCGGCGGCACAGGCGGTGGCACCTCTTAGGGGAGGAGAGCCCCACCTGTCCCCCTGATCGTCCTTCCAAAATCCTGCTCGTGCAGGTGGGGACCCTGTCCTCCTCCCCTATCCCTCGTTTGGCGTGTCTGTTTTCTTTCTTTCTTTCTTTTCTTAGGGGAGCTCACTTTAGGGGCCAACACAGAGCGGAAGCAAGAGGCGTGCATCGGGTCGCGGCCGATCAATATTATCGATAAGTCTGACGGACAAACACAAAGAAATAGAAGACAACAAGGGCAAAAGCTTTCCAAAGTCATCAGACACTCTGCGCTGTGGTGAGACACAGGGGCGGTAAAGAAAAGGGCAAAAATGAAACACCCCCGGTGAGAGTCGAACTCACAATCTTCCGATCCGGGGTCGGACGCCTTATCCATTAGGCCACGGGGGCTTCGAACCAGCAGCCACTCGATCCGCGGAACGGCGTCGGGCACGCTGTGCCAAGAGCCAAAGCTGTGGTTCAAGGAGCCCGCCGACTGGCGCCTCATATCCGGTTACCTTTTTGTCCTTTTTCAAGCTATTGACGCGCTCCTGGCCGTTTGCGGCCTCAGGTGCATTGTCGGCGGCGCGTCGATGCTCAGGCCCCCTCAGCCGCCATCATCCCATGCAACGTGCTGGCCCGCAGCTGCCTTATGGCGTGCGCACCTTCACGCGTCGCCGTCGTCGTGCGGGATGGCCGGTTCTGCCGCTCACCGGACGTGCGAGAGGCTCGCTATAGATCATCTCAGACACGCTCCTCGACCGCGCCATGCACACCCTTGTCGCTCAGAGCGGTGTGGGAACAGCGCCCTGGACGCGTGGTACACGGACGCGCCGCGAGAACCCGTGCCAGGCAAGCTTCAGCCGCCCCACCGGCGCTCAGTCAGCCCCTCTAGCCCCACCAGTGTCCAGTGCCGCCCGCTTCAGATGGCACTCTGAGGCCTTTACGAGTCCTTCTTGGCTCCCGCCAGCAGCGCCTCGTGGCGTGGGCTGGTCGGCCCTTCGAGACGGCCCGGGAGGCGGCGGAAGAGGCTCTCTCTCGCCGTTGAAGCGGGATATACGACCCGTAAGGGCCTCTCCCACGTCTGAATTCGGACGCCTGTGCTACCCTTCACACACGCTACACACGGTGTACTAGCACGGCGCATCCTGCGCCGTGCCCCATGAATGTCGATACTCCAGCATCACACCCTCTGTGCCACAATCGTGTCACGTGGACGTCCCTTAGTCGGCGCGTTTTGTTTGTCGCGATGTCCTAGACGTCGTGCCTTTCTGGTCCTTTACAATCCTTCAGCCAGCCACCCTCCGGCTCTGAGCCTCCGCGCTCAAACGTGGTACCTTACGGTGAGGTGCACTCCACCCCCGAGGTCATGGCGGACATCTCCGCCACGCCCAGCAGCGAAAAAATGGCCAATCCGATCACCGACTACTCTGCCGATCCCGTCACTCTCGACGACGACCTCGGCCTGCGCCCTCGCGCCCGCGCCGTCTCCGGCCTGCGCCCCTGCGCCCGCGCCATCTTCGGCTCAGCGCCGCCCATCATCCAGCTCGCCCTCTCCATCGCCACCTCCATCTTTGTCGTCACCGTCGACTTTGTCCACTACTTTCTCACTGCCGCCCGCCGGCTCGTTGTGTGCGCTCGCGAGCGGTTCACCGCCGCTTGCGCTCTCTCTGCGGCCTGCGTGGCTCGCGCCAAGACTCGCGTCGCTTTCGGCTCCGGAGTCTACTGCGTTTTCACCATCCTGCTCACCGTCATCCTCGCCGTCGCTGTTTCTGGACCAACACCAGTGCCAGTCCCCTCAGAGCCGCTTCCAGACATGATCTCCATCAACGGCGCCTGCCATTTTGCGCTCACCAGCTCCTCTGCGTCGGCACAGCCTCCAGGACGGCCGCCAGGCGCTCCCGGAAGGCAGACCGATGGATGGTTTACAACCGTCGTCACAGGTCCGTCCATCAACAACTTCATCGCCGGCGCCGAGACACGGCGCAACTCAACTTCAAATTCAACTTCAAATTCAAATCTCCCACCCTGCCCCAGCCCAAAACAAAGGTGCCGGCGATGCGGACCATCTCGTGTTGGGGGGGTGTGCTTCGGTCGAGTCTACCGGTCGCCGCCCAGCTCCGTTGCCGTCAGCTGCCCCTTGCGTCCTTCATCCTGCCATCGGCTGCGCCTGCGGGCCGACGCCGACGCCTCCTGTCGGACCTCTCCTCCGGGGCGCCGACCGTGGGGGGGCCCGGGGGAAGGGGGCGCAGCCCCCGACCTGGCTGCCGAGGCGCCAGCCGAGGCTGTCACACAAGAGGCCGAGGCGACAGCCGAGGCCACTACCCAAGGTGGAGCCGAGGCGACAGCCGAGGCCGCCGCCCACAAGGCCAACCAACCAGCTGAGGCCTCTGCCCAAAGGGAGGCCGAGGCGCCAGTCACAGCCGCCCCAGCCAAGGCGCCAGCCGCCGCCGCCACACGCAAGCTCTGGTGGAACCTTTTCAGAATCTGCTACATCAGCGCCGTCGCCGTCAGCTGTACCGTCGAGGACTCAAGTCTCGCCTTCGTCTTCGAGCGTGATGCCTCGCCTCGCACGGCCGGCGCTCGTCTCCCCAGTGCTCAAGACTCCTGCGCCAACCTCGACTCCGAGCGGACGTGCTCTGCCGCCTCCGCCGGAGCCGAGCGATCGGCCAGCGCCTCTGCCGCCAGCGCCGTCGCCGTCAGCTGTACCGTCGAGGACCCGAGTCTCGCCTTCGTCTTCGAGCGTGTTACTCGCCTCGCACGGCCGGCGCTCTTCAGGCCAGCGCGCGAGATGCCTGCGCCGCCCTCGACTACGACTGGGCGCGCCCTGCCGCCGCCTCCACCGTAGCCGAGCTCTCCGCCAGCGCCTCCGCCACCAGCGCCGTCGCCGCCGCCGTCACCGTCGAGTACTCGAGTCTCGCTTCCGTCATCGAGAGTGACAACTCACATCGCACAGCCAGTGCCTCACGCTTCAGCTTTCATAGCTTTACCTCCGGCTCCGCGCCGCGCTTCGCCTCCGTCAAGGGCGACCTCGGCCTGCGCCCTCGCGCCCGCGCCGTCTCCGGCCTGCGCCCCTGCGCCCGCGCCTTCTCCGGCTCCGCGCCGCGCCTCGCCTCCGTCAAGGGCGACCTCGGCCTGCGCCCCTGCGCCCGCGCCTTCTCCGGCTCCGCGCCGCGCCTCGCCTCCGTCAAGGGCGACCTCGGCCCGCGCCCTCGCGCCCGCGCCGTCTCCGGCTCCGCGCCGCGCCTCGCCTCCGTCAAGGGCGACCTCGGCCTGCGCCCTCGCGCCCGCGCCGTCTCCGGCCTGCGCCCCTGCGCCCGCGCCTTCTCTGGCTCCGCGCCGCGCCTCGCCTCCGTCAAGGGCGACCTCGGCCTGCGCCCCTGCGCCCGCGCCTTCTCCGGCTCCGCGCCGCGCCTCGCCTCCGTCAAGGGCGACCTCGGCCTGCGCCCCTGCGCCCGCGCCTTCTCCGGCTCCGCGCCGCGCCTCGCCTCCGCCAAGGGCGACCTCGGCCTGCGCCCTAGACAGCACTCCCCACAGCAAAAGAGCAGACGTGCCGCTGTGAGCATCGCTGAGCAGCACCAACGACCGCTTGCGGGGTCGCCGCAGGCCGGCGCCAAGCTGCATCTGACGCCGGCATGCCGTTCAAACCCCGGCACCAAGCGCCCGCGGGAATGGGAGACCGCCTGCCCAGAATTAAGATCGGCCGCGCACTGCTCTGGCTCCACCATGCCACCGCCCATGAGATCTCTGACGCACGTGTGATGAGCCGCCGTTCAAAAGTGACTGTACTGTGCGGAGCGCGGAGCGCACTTCGATGGCAAAGTGGGTGGCGTGGAGGATACGGCGCGTACACATGAGCGTGATTGGTTGAGTGAGCATGCCCAGATGGCCGGCCGGCCGGGCTACCGCCCCTCGACGGGCAAAAACAGGAATCAGGAAACGAGAGTCCGGCCGGGTTGCCAAGAAATCGGCGGGCAGAGCGGAAAATTCCCTTTCCGGCATCCGGAGGCAGAAAACGGAAGCTGGGTGAGGAACCTGCCCGGAGGCTGAGTGCGTGGAAAGGGGACGGGCAGAATCAGATAGAGTAGGCAGAACCGGAAAAGGAGAGTGAGAATCAGAAGAAACGGACACGAATCCCTCTCGAGCCTCCGCATACAGAATCCTGTCTTGGGTGGCAGAATCGCTAGTGCAGAATCCTCAGGCGTGGACAGGGTTCTCCAAGACTGCCCCCTCCCTCCCCCCCCCCCAACACGATGGGCTTAGAAGTGCAGGGGGGGTACCAAGCAATGTGCGGCCGCTCTTTGCGTTGTCTCAGCCTTCGTGTCTGCGACCGGGAGCCACTCGATCCGCGGAACGGCGTCGGGCACGCTGTGCCAAGAGCCAAAGCTGTGGTTCAAGGAGCCCGCCGACTGGCGCCTCATATCCGGTTACCTTTTTGTTTCTTTTTTTTATCGTTTGATTTTCGGCCCCGGGCTGCATATCTGTGTTTAGGTATAGAAATCTGCCACTCAATCCCTTTCACTTATCGAAACTGACGCGCTCCTGGCCGTTTGCGGCCTCAGGTGCATTGTCGGCGGCGCGTCGATGCTCAGGCCCCCTCAGCCGCTATCATCCCATGCAACGTGCTGGCCCGCAGCTGCCTTATGGCGTGCGCACCTTCACGCGTCGCCGTCGTCGTGCGGGATGGCCGGTTCTGCCGCTCACCGGACGTGCGAGAGGCTCGCTATAGATCATCTCAGACACGCTCCTCGACCGCGCCATGCACACCCTTGTCGCTCAGAGCGGTGTGGGAACAGCGCCCTGGACGCGTGGTACACGGACGCGCCGCGAGAACCCGTGCCAGGCAAGCTTCAGCCGCCCCACCGGCGCTCAGTCAGCCCCTCTAGCCCCACCAGTGTCCAGTGCCGCCCGCTTCAGATGGCACTCTGAGGCCTTTACGAGTCCTTCTTGGCTCCCGCCAGCAGAGCCTCGTGGCGTGGGCTGGTCGGCCCTTCGAGACGGCCCGGGAGGCGGCGGAGACAGCGTTCGAACACTCCCTTGGAGGTGACCCAGGCATGCAGCGAGAATCGGCGAGAGACTGCGAAGAGAGATAGGAAGCGGCGGACGCCCAAGGGTGGGCGACAGCTAGCGCATCACCCCCCCCCCCTCCTTAAAAAAATCCCTGTGTGCTGGCGGCGTGTCCTCCCACATGCCCTTATTTTCAATCCTCACGCATGCGCGCGGTAAAATCCTTCTTTCCGGCAGCATGAGCTGGCGCCATGAGCGACGCCATCCTCCCAACCCGTCTCGCCGACCTGGCTCGGGGCGACCTTGCCTCGCTGCACGCCTTCCTCTCCGGGCAGGGGACGCACGGCACGTCGCTCGCGGCCCAGCTCGACGCGCGGCACGACACCGGCACGCAGGACACGCTGCTGACCTGGGCCGCTCGTCACGGGCAGGCCGAGGCGGTGCGGCTGCTGATCGAGGGCGGCGCGAGCGTCGGGGCGGCTGACAGCGGCGGCGCCACCGCGCTCCTCCTCGCGAGCGAGGGGGGGCACCTCGACTGCGCCAGGCTGCTCCTCGAGGCGAGCGCAGCGGTCAACCGAGCTGCTGACGGCGGCGTCACGCCGCTGTTCATCGCGTGCGAGATGGGGCAGCTCGAGTGCGCCCAGCTGCTTCTCGAGGCGGGCGCGGCGATAGAGCAGCCCATGGACGACGGCGTCACGCCGCTGAGCGCTGCGAGCTTCAACGGCGAGATCGAATGCGTCCGGCTGCTCCTCGAGGCAGGCGCGGCGGTCAACCAAGCAGACGCTGAAGGCTTCACGCCGCTGTACGTCGCGTGCCAGAAGGGCCACCTCGAGTGCGCCCAGCTGCTTCTCGAGGCCAGCGCTTCAGTCGACCAGGCCGATGAGCAAGGTTTCACGCCGCTGTACATGGCGTGCCAGAAGGGCCACCTCGAGATCGTGCGGCTGCTCCTCGAGGCGAGCGCAGCGATCAACCATGCCACGGAGGACGGCGCCACGCCGCTATTCATCGCGTGTCAGAACAACCACCCCGAAATCGCCCGGCTGCTCCTCGAGGCCAACGCGGCGGTCAACCAAGCCAAGGAGGGCGGCGCCACGCCGCTCATCGTCGCGTGCTTCAAGGGCCACCTCGAGGTCGCCCGGCTGCTGCGCGACGCTGGCGCGGTGGTCAACCAAGCCCAGCAGAACGGCGCCACGCCGCTGCTCGGCGCGTGCCAGAACAACCACCTCGAGTGCGCCCGGCTGCTCCTCGATGTCGGCGCTTCCGTCGCGCAGGCTGCGGACAATGGCGCCACGCCGCTGTACATCGCGTGCCAGAAGGGCCAGCTGGAGTGCGCCACGCTGCTTCTCGAGGCGGGCGCGGCGGTCGACCAAGCCAACGCCAGAGGCGCCACGCCGCTGTTCATCGCGAGCGAGAAGGGCCACGTCGACATCGCCCGGCTGCTACTCGAGGCGAGCGCTTCTGTCGACCGGGCTCATGAGGATGGCAGCACGCTGCTGTACATCGCGTGCGAGGGGGGCAACCTCGAGGTCGCCAAGCTCCTCTCCTCCTACGGCGCCTCCCGCGCTGCTACGCCCTTCGGCACGCCCGAGGAGGCCGGGTTCAACGCCAACACCAACGCTTGGCTGGTCGCCAGCCGCGGCTGGACGCCGCTTGCGCACCTTGAGACCCTCACCGCCGCCCGCGCTCTCTCCCTGCTGCGAGCCGGCGCAAGCTTGCACGAGGGCGAGCCGACGCCGCTGCAGCGCGCCGCGGGCGCCGAGGGCGAGGCGGCGGCGCTGATTCGGCGGGCGGCGGCACTGTGGTCGCCGGCAAGCCACTCGCTCTTCCCGGCGGCAGCCCGCGCGCGGGCGGCGCTCCTCGTCCTCTCGCTATACGAGATCCACGAGCAGCAGCAGCTCGACTCGGCAGGAGCCAGGAACGGCATCGCGGCGCGCGACTTCAGCGCGTGCGTCCTGCGCTTCGCCATTACGCGCGAGTCGGAGTAGGGGTGAACTGGCTCGTGTGGTGACGAGCGGGCCCATAGGGAGTGCGGGCCATAGGTCTGCCCCTCGAGGCCCCGTTTAAGAGTGTGTTCGTCACTGACACTGTGTCTCGAGGCGCTTGCGGCTTGCATCTGTCTATTGAGATTCACGTCGCGGAGCCCCGGCGTAGCCCGTCGCGGGGTCGAGCCTCGGAGCGGGAGAAGGGGTGTGTGCGCGGTTCACCACACGGGGAGCTCGATTTCTCATTCTCGAAGTCTGTCCCGCCCAATGGAGCGTCCGAGCCTCGGCAAGCGGAAGCTCACCAATCGCGACCTCGGCGCGCTTGCTGCGGCACGCTGGGCGCGGCAGCCGGGTGCTGCCCCGCCGCAACCCGGCGCGGCCCTCGATCTGGGCGCGCTCGCCGCAGAGCGCGAGTCGCGCCGCCGGCAGGGCGTGGCCGCGCCGCGGCCAGCTGCTGCGGCCGCATCCGCATCGCGCCGCCGGCCGGCCGAGGAGGCGTGGGTGGCGAGCGCCACGTGTTCGCGCCTCAACATCATGCGCGGCGGCGACAACCCGATCGTTGCTTTTGAGAACTTTGGCGGCGATCGCGGCCTGCGTCTGTCTACGATTGCCGGCATCGAGGCGACGGTCGAGCAGCACACGCGCGAGTCCGACACCAACACGTACGCCTCGCGGCGCGCCATCGACACGGCGTCTGCAGTCGGCGGGCCCGACATCTGCGCGGCGATGCAGCGTGCCGCGGACAGGCTGATGGCGCTCGCCTCGGACGAGCTGCGCCGCAGGGGCGACCGTGTGGGGGAGCATGCGCTGCGCCCTGCAATGCGCACGCCGTGGACTCGCACGTCGACCCTCATCTACCCCGCCGGCGCCACGCTCAGCCGGCACTCGGACGGGTGCGGGAACTGGGTCGTGCTCTTCAGTTTCGGCCGCACCGCCACCTTCTTCTGCGGCGACGCGTCCGAGGACTTGGAGAGCGGCGACGCCATCCTCTTCAACGGCGGCACCCGGTTCGATGTGGAGCACGGGATCGACCTGGTGCACGGCTACGCCAGCTCCTACGACGCGACCAGCGACACCAACCAGCCCGCGCCGCTGCCGCGTGAGATGGGCTACCTGGACGCGTACCGTGTCAGCGTGCAGGTCCGCCAGCAGGATCCGCCTCCGAGCTGGGGGTGGCCCGTGTCGCGAGTGGAGAATTGAGGGGCGGCGTCGCGAGTGGAGGAGCTGGGTGGCCCGCTCCGCTGCCCGATGGTGGCCCGATCCGCTGCCCGATGGTGGAGGTGGCACAGGGTTGCGTCGCCTGCCGCGCTAGCGCTTTCTCGACGGCCGTGTCGCCGCTCAGTGCAGGCCGTTGAGCTCGAGCACTTTCTGTGTGCGTGACATGCGAGGGTTCAGCCTTACGCGCGGCAGATGTGACGATACACCACATACACGAACAGTCACACACGGACACACAAGCATGCGAGTCTTGGAGAGTGCGCGTTCGTGGAGACCTGCAGAGGCACCGGCGGTCTTTCGCATCCGCAAGTTACACTATGAATCAGCAAAGAGACGGAGAGCAGTGAGCGCCTCGGCGAGCCAAGAAGACTCATGTGAAGACTCCCAGCTGCGCAGCCAGGCAGTGTTGAGCAAATATTGCTGATGGGGCCTGGATGGGGCGCGTGCGAACCACGCGCCCCGACCCCGGAGGCGGCCCGCTTGAGAGGGCCCACGGGCGGCACGCGCAAAGCCGCGCAAAGACGCTCGCGCGCTCTCGGAGACTCGATCGTCAAAGAGAACGGCGCCGCCGCGCTCGACGAGAACGGCGACGACAGCGGGCGTGCTCGCGAGCCCCCAGGAGGGGCTCGCCCTGCCGCGGGTGGCAGAGAGGTCCCAAACGCCGAGCGACTCGCATCCATCGAGTCGCCGCCGCCCCCTGCCTGCCGCCGCGCACCAACATTCGCCACCGCGGCCGTCCCGCGGTGCGCAGCCACGCCAGACGCCGCAGCTGCTCCGCACCAAGTCCCTCCTGTGAGAGAGTGTGCGAGCTGAGCCTCTCAAATCAAACCAACCAGGGATCTCGACATGACTTCCTCTGTCGAATGATGCTGCCTGATGTCAGCGACGAGTGACAATAGCGAGAGGCCAAGGTGGTCGAGCGCTGCACTGCGCCGAGCACTCGGCGCGAATCTCGGCAATTCTCCGCCGTCGGGCGACCCCGACCCACATTCTCGGCTCTTCGTATCTCGGCTGATTTCGGAAATCGGTTGGTCTTCTCGATCGCCAAAATAGGCAAATCTCGGCGAATCCCGGCGTGCGACCCGCCAGCGTCGCCGTCGCCGCGCGTTGCCGCACGCCAGGGTGAGAACACGCGCTCCATTGGCAATGACGTGGCATAGCTTGGCGGTGGTGAGAGAGATTCCACCCGCGGCGACACTTTCTAGGGATGCAGAGCAGGTCGGGTCTCCGGAGCAGGAGCACTGTCCCTTTCCGTGCGCACGTGAATTAACCTGGCCAGCACCAATGTGAGATTGCACGCCGCCGCGGCCGATGAGTGGAGCTCAACGCCATAACGTTGACTTGAAGTAGGCACCGGATGCGGACACGACGGCGCAACGATGCTCGAGGGAAGGTTGGATGCGAGGGACAAGTCTGGTGTGGCTGAAACGGCTGTGTCTGCACATCGCAGGGCAAACGATGATTGGCAGACCCTCAGCCTCACCAAGCGGCAGGCTCCAGGCATGCGAGAGCTATGCTCTGCCAACAGCGTTGTTGGCGGCGGCGGCAGCCCTCGTGGCCTCGGCGGCGGCAAGCGCATTGGTGGTGCGTGGCTGGGACCACGCACGTCTGCTATGCCGGCTCACTCGGATTCTCTGCTATGCCAAAGCTTGTTCGTGTTGGCCTCGGAGAGCGCCAGCTCGAGAGCAGCTCATCTTGAGCCCGACCAATGCGAATCAGATTTTAGACCTTCGACTTCGGGGCACTGACGGGGGGATCGCAGCACTCGCGCCTGGTTCGTTGTTGAGTAAATGGTGAAAATGGTGCACTGTTCGGTGTTCGTCGTGTCGTCGTCGTGCGGCCTTTGGCCGTCCGTTTTTTAGCTGCTTCTCAGCGCGAGACCTGGAGATAATCACAAACTTGAGAAGCTAATATCACAAACTTGAGAAGCTAATAAGCCGCCATGTCACAAACTCATTCTCACAGCCGACGCCTGTCAATTTAGTGAGTCGTTCGCTTTCCACCCACTGTGATTTTGTAGAGAATAATCATCTCTCTCTCTCTCTCAAATAAAGAAAGAAAACAGATAATCGAGGGTGGGGGGGGGAGACGGCACACGCCGCCACCACACGGGAAATTTAAGGAGAGGAGTGTGGTGCGCATCTCTCGCCAATTCTCGCAGCGAGCTGAGTCCGGAATTCTTTTGTCTGGGCTCGCTCAAACACGTGTCACCGACGCCGACGCCGCCGCCGACTGCCATGCCATTGCCAGCCAGGTCTACACCTCGATTGCCACTGCCGACGTACGCAATTGGCTCCGTTCGTTAGTCTGTCAGCGTTCTGCCACTCGCTCAACTTTCTGCGCAGGATGGATCACACTCTCGCGAGCCTCGAGCCTCGAGACTCGAGACTGCGACATGCAATCAATTTGCGTGAGCCGACTCGCTCCTCTACCGCACCGGTCATCGCTCCTCTCCCTGCTTCCTACCTCCCGGCCGACCTCGCCATCGCCCGTGCCGCCGCCCGCGCCGCCGCCATCGCTCCTCACCGCCAACGCCGCCAGCCTCGCCGCCACCGCCGCCATCACCGCCACCGCCGCCACCACCGCCGCCACCACCGCCGGTGAACAGTCTGCCCACCCTCGGCCAGCACCCTCGCCGCCACCCGTCTCGGCCGTCGCCGTCGCCAAAGTTACCTCTCCGCCGCCACCTTTGCCGCCACCGCCCCACACCTGCGTCCTCCTGCCGCCACCTCTGTCTCTGCCTCCGCCACGGTACCCTCGCCTACCACCCTTGCCACCGCCGATTCCGCCGCCGGTGTGACCCGCCGTGCGCCACTGCTTTCAAATTTCGCTGGATTCAGACAAAGGGCGCATGGGACAGACACGATGTGCAAACAAGGGCGCATGGGACGCTATATGATTTGAGGGTATGCAAAGACGCGCGCCTTCTCAAGCAGCTCGGGCGTGAAGGCAGCGAGCCAGGCCGGCGATGGGCTCCTGTAGTAGCTCCTCTGATACTCGGAGAAGTCAGCGAGCCGGACGAAGAGGCAAGGCGTGTCGGCGTACGCGGCCGGCGGCACGCCGAAGGTGGCCGAGCGAGAGGCGCTTGAAAAGAGGTACTCTTCCAGCCGGGGAGCGTAGAACTTTGCGGGGCCGGTCACGCCAGCCTGCTGGCAGGCTGCGTCGCAGCTGACATCGGTGATCTTGAGGTCATCGATCTGGCTCGTCTTGTCGATCTTATAGACCCAGCGCCCCTCGTCGCCCCACCGCATGGCGAGCCTCATGAGCACCCAGAATGCCTTGAGGATGTGGGGCGTGACCGAGACAAACTGGGTGCGGCACAGACCGTTGGGGCAGCGACGGCTCTTTTGTCCCCAGCACCAGCCTGCGCCGCTGCCGCAGTGCCACGCCGGCGTGTGATCCGCCAGCGGGGCGTCCGGATAAAAGCCCAGGGCGCCATGGTCGCCCGGCTCTTCCGATCGGAAGAAGATGCCGACGCGCCGCCGTGCTGCGATCAGCCGGCTCTCCGCCTGGTATTCATACGCGGCGACGGCGGCGTGTCCTGCAGAAATGGCGCCGGTGCTGGCCCATTTCTGCACTGCAGCGCAGACCAGCGGCGGGGTGAGCTCGCCCACCGCCCCGTTGGCGACCGCCTCGATGGCGCGGTCGGCCAGCGCCTGCTGGAGTTGCCACCGGAGGCCGGAGCAGAGCCGCGTAAAGTCGGCGGGGAGCTCGGAGAGTGCTGCAGCCACGAGCGCGGCCGAAGGCCCCTCCACGCCGCTCGCCGGCCGCTGCTCGAGCAGCCGCAAGGCCTCTCCCGCCTCGAGCGAGCGCGTCGCGAGGAGGACGGGTCTCAGTCTGCGTTGCGCTGCTTTGGCCACAAGCGTCGCGTCGTGCCCCAACTCCAACTCCATTTCGATGCGGCGCCGGAGCTCGCCAACCGCGTGCGCCGTGGCGCCGAGCGTCACCGTGGCGCCGAGGCCACCAAGCACTGTTCCATCAAATTCGCCGATCGATGGCAGTGCGAGCGTGGCGAGGAGCTCGGGTGGTAGCTGGGCTCCCTCAAGCAGCTTGCACATGAGCAGAGCGGCCTTCACCTCGGGGTGAACTGAGCGGATAGACCTGAGAAGCTCTCGCTGGACCGCCTCAAGCTCGGAACGGTCAGTCTCCTCCTCCACGAGCGCCGCCACCCGCTCGGCCAGGCTGCGGCCTGTCGGCGTGACGCCTAGACCGCAATCGTACAACGTCACGCAATCCTGTCACGCTTCGCTCTCATAATCGCATCACGCTCGCCATCGCCGCCGCCGCCGCCGCCACCGCGGCGCAGCAGCTCGGCGAGCGCCTCCGCGGCATCCGGGTCGGGAGGGGCGGCCGCAGCCTCGCCGCCGAGCGGCTCGAGCAGCCGCCGCCACACCCCCTCCCGCCCCTCCGCCGCCTCCAGCGCGGCCGCCGCCCCGCGGACCGCGAGGCCCTTCTCCGCCGCCGCCGCCGCGAGCGACTCGGCCGGCACGTGCACCGCGCCAGGCCAGAGTCGCACAAGCCACCGCCTCGCCGCGGCGGTGTCGGCGATGGCCTCTGCGAGCGCCCTCCCCAGCTGGTGGCGGCGCTCGGCGCAGTCCGCTCGCCACGCCTCCTCCCGCTCAGCCGCCGCCGCCGCCTTCCGCTCCGCCGCCGCCAGCCTCGCCGCCTTCTTCGCCTCCGCCGCTGCCTTCACTGCTGCCGCCGCCTCCGCCGCTGCCTTCACTGCTGCTGCCGCCGCCGCACGCAACGCGTCCATCGCGGGGAGGGGCCCGGGAGGCGGAGGCGGCGGTGGCGGCGGCGGCGTCAACAGCGGCGTCAACAGCGGCGTCAACAGCGGCGTCACGGCGCCGGCCGTCGGGGTCATCGGCGGCGCCACCTCCACCGGCGTCCCCATTGCACACTGCACCGCGCCAGCCGACGGCAGGCCGTGCGCCGGCAGCGTCGCCGGCGGATGGTGCGGCGGGGGAGGGGGGAGGGGCACGGAGTCTGGCGGCGGCGGCGTCAACAGCGGCGTCAACAGCGGCGTCACGGCGCCGGCCGTCGGGGTCATCGGCGGCGCCACCTCCACCGGCGTCCCCATCGCAAACGGCACCGCGCCAGCCGACGGCAGGCCGTGCGCCGGCAGCGTCGCCGGCGGATGGTGCGGCGGGGGAGGGGGGAGGGGCACGGAGTCTGGCGGCAGCGGCGCGCTCGAGGCGAAGGGTAAGCCCGCCCCCGCCCGCGCCTCTCCCGCCGCCGCCGCCGCCGCCGCCTCCGCCTCCGCCTCCGCCTCCTCCGCCTCCGCCTCCTCCTCCTCCTCCGCCGCCGCCACCGCCGCCGCCGCCGCCGCCGCCGCCGCCCTCTGCTCTGCCGCCTTCGCCTCGGCCGCGCCCGCCCCCACCGCCGCGGCCCACCCCGCCACCTCGTCGCGCCGCGCGAGCGTGTGCGCCGCCGCGGCGGCGGCGGCGGCCGCCGCCGCATCCCGCTCCGCCTCGAGCGGCTCGACCCCCTGCTGCTGCACCGCCGCCGCCAGCAACTGGCGCCGCAGCGTCGCCGCGCAAGCCGCGGCCTCCTCCGCCTCCTCCACCTCCGCCGCCTCCGCCGCCTCCCTCCACATCACCTCCGACCACCTCGTCGACGCTCGCGTCGCCGCTGCGGCGAGCTGCCCGGCGGCGGCGCGCACCGCCCACGACGCCCCCCCGCATCGCCCCCACCGCTCGGTGCGCTCAAGGCGGCCGAGCAGCGCGCCGTGCGCCGTCACGACGCCGGCCAGGGCGGCGTCGCCCTCGACGGCGAGCGCGGCTGTCAGCGCGTCGAGGCTCCCCGCGAGCTCCTCCTCGCGAACGTCGTGGTCCTTCTTCGCGCCGCTAGGCGTGCGATGGACCAGAGACAGGAGGCCCGCCGCGTCGCGCGCGCGGACGTACAGCTCCAACGCACGCCGCAGGATGGCCCCCCGGCAGGAGGCAATGACGACGCTGTACGCGTATGCGGCATTGTTGTCGCTGCGTGACTCGGCGGCGCTCTCGCGCTCGTCCCGCTCCCGCTGTCGCGCGGCGCATAGCGAGCGGAGCGCGTCGCGCAGCGGCCGCGCAGCGTCCCCGCCCTAAGGGGAGACGGGAGGCAGCTGAGGCTCTAGAGTCGGTCCTGGAGGCTAGAGCCCGAGTAGCTGCCCGAGATGGAGGCCGAGTTGCAGTCGGTCGTGTGATGTGCGGCGAGGCGCCGCCCCTCTCCCGCTCCCCCGAGCCTCCGCCCAGGCGCGGCCGAGGCCGAGGTGACGGCCGGCTCGAGAGGCGCGAGGCGCGCGAGGGTGTCTCCCGGGTGCGCTCGAGAGGCGGCCGTCTCTCGGCTGCGCTCGTGGGATGTGTGGATGGCGAGGTCTGAGTCCTCGCCCCTCTGCCATCGCAGGCGCGCCCGCACGAGCTACGAGCTACGGCCGAGGTGTCGAGAGCGAGCGGGCGGTCGGGCAGGCCGGCGGTGGGCGCCCGAGGCCGCGCCTCTGAGGGAGGTGTGACGGGCGGCGCTTCTTCTCTCCGGTGAGTCGGGCCTCTGCCTGCCCGGCTAGAGCCCGAGTAGCCTGCCCGAGAGATGGCTTGAGATGTAGCCGAGATGCGGTCGATGTGTCGGCGACACGCCTCCCCGCTCCCGCGCGCCCGAGCCGCGGCCGATGCGTGGCCGAGGTGTCCCCCTCTCTCGTGGCCGCACGACACCGCCTCTCTCTCTCTCCCTGCCTCTCGTGCGGCGCGGCGGGCGGTGGGGAAGGAGAGGGGGGGGGGGGGGGGGGGCCCCCAAAAAACCTCACCCCCGTTTTCCGGGGGGCCACGCTCAAGCTGTGGCCGGGGTGGCTCCCGGGAGGGTGCTCGAGCGAGCGGCGGGGTGGATCACAGTCCGTGAGAGGTGTCAGTGACTGGGTGGGCGCACGCGTGGGTGTTATGGTGTGAGGAGAGTTGCCGAGCTGCACGTGCTGTGGAGAGCGTGCGCCTACAAAGACGAGCCGGGTGTGAAGACGGCGCCAGCCAACGCCTCCCCCGCGCCCCGTCCCCACACCTCCTCGCCCGCCGCGAGCGCCGCGGCGTCCGCGAGGGTCAACCCGCCGACCGCACGCGGCCCCAGTGCCGCGAGCACCGTCGGGAGCGCCGCCTCGCGCCACATCCGACGGTGCGAGACCTGCCCGAGGAGCTCCATTCTCAGCGCCATGAAGGCGTGGCCAGTGGAATCGGGCGAGCGAGGGAGCGGAGCGAGCGTGGGATCGAGGGAGGAGCCGCCATCTCGAGGTGTGGTGCTCGGCTGCGCGTGCTCTTCGGGACTACACGGCGGAAGTAACTGAAGGCCCCCGCCCGCTCGCCTGCTCGAGCAGCGCCACCGCTTCTGCGGGCACGAGGCCGAGCGCGAGGCGCTCCAGCGCGGAGCACAGCGGCGCCACAAAGTCCGCCGGCGCCTGGAACGGCGCCACGGCCAGCAGCGAGAGCAGCTCCTTCAGGCTCCGCGCCTGCCCGACCGCGGCTGGCGTCGCCCGCGTCGGCTCGGCGGCGGCCGACGCCGGGGCGACAGGCGGCGAGCGGCCGAGCCGGCGGGAGCACTCGTCAAAGAGGCCGCGCAGCCGCTCCCCCATCGCCTCCGGGTGGTTGGCGTCGCCCTTGTTGCCGCCAAACCCGATGCCCCACGCCCTGCGTAGGCTCGCCCACGACTCGTGCGTAGCCGCCTTTGGCAGGTCCCGACCCTTGGACGCGTCCGTTTTACTCGAGTACGGTGCCGACGGGTTGTGTGTGTGTGTGAGAGAGAGAAATACCAATTTGTTGTGTGTGTGTGTGTGTGTGTGTGTGTGTGTGTGTCGTCCCCCCCGGCAGGGCTATGCAACTGTGACCAGTGTGTGCTGTCTACGCCTGAACCAGGTGTCAAATCTGCCGATGCGTGATCTGTCTGTGTGTGGGCCGCTCTGTGAGGGGTCCAGGCGCATTGTCCGACGGGTAGGGGGTCTGTGCCCGGGCGGTGTCCGGTGCGGAGTCTCTCTCTGATCCCGCCTGGGATGTTGGGTGCGAGGTCGTGGAAGCGTCGATCCCAAGGGGGGGAGCCGATCCCACAGGGGCAGTAGGTGGGCGAGCTTCAAGCGCGCTCATCTCGATCGTCAAGGCGTCGCTACGCGCGGTCTTCCGCGGGGGGAGCTTCGTCGACGGGCGCGGGACCGCGGCGCAGACAGTGCTGCGGCGATGCCTGGAGCTTCCGTGGTCCGCCGCTGCGGGTTCGATTTTTGACCCGCGGAGCAGCCCCGCGGAGCCCGGATGCATCTCTTCTTCGTCACTGGACATGCTGGGGACGCCAAGTGGCCACCTCTCGGTTCGTAGACGAAGAAGTGGTCTCAGCCTCCCAGATGCATCGGCGCACCATCATCCAGGAGGACGGCGGACGAGCCGCTCAGTGAGCGAGTGGATCAGTCCCATATATAGGAGCGGACTCAGCCAGGCGGAGACGACCATAGAGTGCGAAGTACGTCGCCGCCGTCGGTCGTTTTGCTGGCCTGAGCGGGTCGTGAGACGACCTGTGAGAGCCATCAGGTAGAGCACCGTCGCAGCCATGTCATGAGTTGGGGAGCTTGCGTTGGGCAAGAACTGTTGTGGGCGATGGCACGGTGTGTGTAGATGGGTCAATCGAGGGCTCCCCTTTCGCAAAACGACGGGTACGGCATGCAACTGCTCAAGCACAAATTTACGCATGCCTGCGGGAGAGCACAGGGTGCAACCGGCGACCCGTACTGCTCGTGGCGTCCGGAGGCTACGTACGTAGAGCTCGTGCGGGGTCCAATCTTACTACTACTAGAGCTCGTGCGAGCTGGGCCGATGCGTGGCCGAGCCGTTGGCGGTCGACGCCTTGTCGCCTGCTAGTCGCTGGACGTTTCACAGCGCACAGGCCACAGCGGCATATGACCCATACTGTGACCTCAGAGCATATGCGCCTGGAGTGAACGGCCGCGGACGCGCGCCGGCAATTCCGACCCGGTGTGTGTGACCGGCAGCTACCCAGCCTGTGTGGCGGGCGACATGGATGCGCCCCTCGAAAAACCCGGAATCACCTTAAGGTACGTACAACATGAGAGAGAGAGGAAGCAGCCACAAAAAAACGTCCTCTGTGACCGGTTCAGGCCCTTTTGACGAGCTTGATGTGCTCGTGCCGTACCGCGGATGCGAGCCCCAGCGTTTCGAGGACGCATATGACGCCATATGTTGCGTCTGGCCCACGCTTAATCGCACCATGGTTAGCGCAGCGAGGGTCGTCGTGGTGGCCACTGTGCCACCCTGCGCCTCCGCCGATGAACGCGAGCCACGGCACATCAATTGCGGCGCAACCCGAACTTGGCCCCCACGCGTGGCAGTAGGAGTTGACCAGCATCGTCAGGTGGAGTGCCAAAGGCAGTGCATCCACGGCGGGCGAAGGCAGGTCCGGTCGCCAGCCGAGTGGCATCAGAGCGGCCTGTGTGGCATTGTGCAGTAGATCAAGCGCTGCATCAGTGAGACGCGGCCAGAGCACATCACACAGCCACAGTTCAGGGTGACTGGCCAGTTGTGGTACATTGTTGACATCCGTATCCAGGTGGCGCCGCCTCGTCATCCACAGCACGTGCGCGTACACAACTTGGAAGAATAGTTGCGTCCGCGAACAGGCGGTGTTGACGCCTGGACTGTGCGGGTCGTGCGGTTGGTCGCAATGGCGATGGTGCTCCGTGTGGTTGCTCGCCCACCAGAGCGGCCCGCCTTGGCCGCTCGATGCCGATGCGATGCCAAGGACGAGCTGAACAGGGCGGCTTACGCGGAAGCTGTGGTGCGAAAAGTAGCGGTGCGAGGCGAGGTTGGCACACAAGCATAAGATCTGCACGGCGCCGAACAGGCCTAGTGCGTGCAACGCGACAGTCGGTAGCCCGCCTTTGCGCCACCACAGCTGCAAGATGTGCTGTGGCAAGTCCCAGCAGCTGCAAAGAACCACGACAATTCGCAAGCTGTAGAGTGCGACGTAATTATTCAGGCGCGAAAGGAATCGGCACACGCTCTGAAAGTTGGAGTTGCCAGGCGGAAGCGTAGTGAGGTCACTGAACACGTGCCTCAGCTCGTTCGCGTCCCGCGAGATGCACATCTCGATGAGTAGGTGCACAAAGCAACCAATAAGAACATCAGTCGTAACAGCATCCAGCACCTTATCCGCCCACAGGTAGGCGCCCACGAGCACAGCGATGCGACTTAGTGCCGCTAAGAGGCGCTGATCCGGGCGGCTACGCGCAGCTAGCGCAACCATCAGCACCAGAGCCGCCATTGCAGCGTCTGCCATTGCTGGCTTGAATCTGAGAGCGACAGTGGCAAACCCCGTTGACACTGGACCGGATGGCAGAGCGCTCACGCGCTGTTCCCTGAGGTGTTGGAGAATTTGGTCGAGCTGTTGCTGGCGCAATTGCTCTCGATGCTCGTCTTGTCTGCGGCGATACGCCGGATTCGGCGAAGCAACTTGTAAGGCAGCGACCGCGGCCTCATCCTCTGGAACCCACACCGTCATGATCCTCTTCTCGGTTCCACGAGTAACGCAGCCAGCGTGCAACGTCGTGGCGGCGTCTCGAGCATAATTAAACCACAACAGTCCAACCCCCGCTCTGGGCGATATCAGGGTGCCGTCATCCATCGGGCAGCCGCCATGTTTGAGCTGCAGCGCCTGTGCGGCCGCCATTTGCTCCCCCAAGGTGCCGTTTGTCGGCGAAGGAAACCACGTTTCACCACCATGTTGGATGTCATTGAGGTACACCATCATGGTCGCCCACCGACCGGTGAAATTACTAGCCGCGTCGTAATGTGCGTCGTAAAAATCGCCCTCAGATGCGTAGCGCGCCAGTTGCCAGTCACTTGATGCAACGTGCGACTGCGATGTCCTAAGGAGTTCGGCAATGCGCTTTGACGCGTCCATCGCGACCGGTGGAACCTCCTGGCGTCGGTACAATGATTCGCTCTGCCGCACCATCGCACTTGGTATTTGTGCGAGAAGCTGCGCTTGAATAGCCGTCACCAGCTCGCTAAAACCAGCCGCGTCCAGTTGCCAAGAGCCGTCACTGTGTTGAACACCATGCGCACCAAGGATTTGGTGAAAAGCTCCTTCCATGTGCTTGGACGTTTCACTGTCATTCAGCGCGTGGATTAAACGTGGCGGCAGCCACGGCGTCTGCTCACTAGCAGGACTGACGATCAGTTTCAACAAGTGTCGAAACTCAGCAAGGCTAAGCAGGTCTGACGGCCTTGTCGCGGGAGCGGCAGCGGCAAACAAGGCTTGCGACATGGCGCTGCTGTCCCTCTCACCGAACGTGGTGCTGCGGTGTGCTGGCAACGCCGACGACCACGCTCCAATGGAGTTGATCTGGCCGGGTGTGAGCAGCGGCTCGATGCGCACGACAGGTGGCGACTGTGACACCTTGGTCAATGTGGCCGAGTGACCATCAGCAAAGGTAGCTCGCACTGAAACGCCAACGCTTCCTGCGAGAAGCCCGCCAAGGTGCGGGCAGGCGTCCATACCGCCCACGGGAGGTGCGCTTGAGAGAGCAGCAACGAGGCTGGCCACCGCGACAGATTGTTTCATGCGCATTCAAAGTGAAATACGAGCACAGATCTTGGCGAGGCGCGGTCAGCAAGGCACGATGGCGGCTTGTCTCGCTTGCACTTCAGCTGTCTCACTCCGGCGATGAAATTCTTTTTCACTTGGCCACCCATGCGCTGACAACGACTTGGTGGGCGGGGTGCCGTTCTTCCCATATTCACGCGGTCACTGATCGCAACTAATCCGATCACTATAGTACGTATAGTGTCGGTCCCGGACTCGAGCATACATTGATGCTCTATGGATGATGAGAAGTGCGCGAGGTCCTTCCCCTCCCCGCTCTCGACGGCGGGAAGGTGGAGGTCAAACGTGGACATCTCATATGTCACGTGGCCGGATGAGGCCATCCCGAGTGCGACAAGAAACTCCATGGCGGTGGAGACGCGCTTCTTTGCGGTCGGGGTCTTGACCCACTGGCGGCATGCAAAGGCCGTGGCGGAGGTGATCGGGAAAGAAGAGCCCTCGCGGAGGCCCTTCGACACCCGGAAGGCGACAAAGTCCTTCAAGAACAGTCTCGCAGCCTTCGTCTTCTCCGACGACACCCCGCCCTTCGCCACAATCAGCGTGGTCGCAGCCTCATGGTACTCGGCGTCAGTCGATTGGGAGACTGTAGCCGTAGCCGCCCGTGACAGGAAGGCACTTGGGCGGGAGGCGGGCAAGCAGGGCAGAGGCCTCCTGCACCCGCTTCCGGGCCCTCTCCTTGGGGACCGACTTAGGGCCTTGCGTCCGATCCTTTGCAGCGGACCCACCAGTGGCGGCGGCGGCGGCAGCGCAGTGGTCGTCGATGAAACCCTGCACCTCGACCACCAAGCTTTGGGGGAGGGCATCCGGGCCATTGCCAGCCGGAGCCGTGGAGGCTGCTACGGCACCTCCTCTCTGCGGGGAGCGGTCGGTGGCGTTGCCACTCGCCGAGATGTCGAGGCCGGGGCGCACTCTATTCGACTTCTCTTGCGTTGGGCTATTTATCTGCCCTCGGGAGGGCGGCGGCGGCGGCGTTAGGGGCGGCGGCGAGCTCCCGGTTGCAAATACTCGCCTCACAGTCCAAGATGGCGGCTCGGCGCCCCCAACCGTGCACCAGCGTGCCTCTCTAGTCCCGCCTGCCACCCAGATAGCGAGGGCGGGGCGCACTCTTCGACTTGCACTTGGGCTATTATTTGCCACCGGGAGGGCGGCGGCGGCGGCGTAGGGGCGGCGGCGAGCTCCCGGTTGCAAATACTCGCCTCACAGTCCAAGAGATGGCGGCTTCACACGCCCAACCATGCTCTGGTGCGTCGATTGGGTCGCGTCTGCTGCCCGTGTCTCTGTCTTATCGGCGCGACGACAAACAACAAGCTCGACCCCACACCCTAACCCACACCCTAACCCTAACCCTAACCCTAACCCTTGCCTAACCCTAACCCAACCCTAACCCTAATCGGAAGAACTCAGAGAATGGTGTCATAGAGATTGCAGCCATCCTCCAGAGCCATGGCTGGTGGTAATTCGATGGCAGCCGATGGCAGCCGTCCCGCGAGGCCGGGGGCGACAAGCGCGCAGCCATTTGTGCGTGTGGCGGGGGAGGCGGACGGCTGCCATCGAATTATCACCAGCCATGCTCCGGAGGATGGCTGCACTGACTGTGCCCCAGCCATAGTAGATGGCTGAAATGGCTGTCCCCCAGCCATCTTTCCCAAGATGGCTATGATGTAGCCAGCTCAGCCAAGAGGGCTCACCTCGAGGCGGGCGGTGTGGCTGCGGTAGTGCGTCTCCAGCCATGTCTACCAAGGATGGCTGCCGTGTGTGTGTTGCAGCCATCGGGCTGGAGGATGTGGCTGCACTGCAGCTAGCTCAGCCATCCTTAGGTAAGGTTTCTGTGAAGGAGCCAGCACAGCCCATCTGTCACTTTTTCCGTGGTCAGCCCCCGCTCTGTACCAGGCTCTTAGGTAGGTAGGCTCTTGGGTGGCGTGCCCACTCACTCTTCACAACGAACTGTCACACAACTCGCGCTAGCCCGACCGCTCTCGCAATCGCGTTCGCCCCTTCACGCCCAGGGCGTGGACCATCAGCTACCATCAGAGTCATCCTCCTCCTCCTCTCCCCTCTCCCCGCCGCGCCGCTCGCCGGCCGGCTCCACGCCCGCAACCGCCACGCGGCCGGCTACGACATCGAGCGCCTGGCGCGCTCGTTTCCCTCGCTGCGAGAGCACGTGATACCCGCGAGCGGCCCTCGCGCTCGCGCCACCATCGACTTTGCCCGTCCCGGAGCCGTCGGGGCGCTCAACGCGGCCCTCATTGCCGTCGATTACGGGATCCGCGGCTTTGCGCTGCCCGACGGCCGCCTGTGCCCCGCGGTCCCCGGCCGCGCAGACTACCTGCACGTGATCGCCGACCTGCTCGCGGCCGACAACGGCGGCGGCGTGCCGCGCGGCCCCGCCGTCCGCGGCCTCGACATCGGCGTGGGCGCCTCGTGCATCTACCCGCTCCTCGGCCACGCAGAGTACGGCTGGTCCTTTGTCGCGAGCGACGTCGACGAGAGATCCATCTCGTCGGCGTCCGCCATCGCGCGCGCCAGCCGCACGCCCGTGGAGCTGCGGCTGCAGCCGCGCGGCGAGCGCGTGCTGGCGGGCGTGCTCGGGCCGCTCGACGGCCGCGTCGCCTTTACGCTCTGCAACCCGCCCTTCTACTCGTCGGCCGCCGAGGAGGCCGCCGCCGCCGCGCGCAAGTGGAAGGGCCTGCGGAAGGGCCGCGCCGCGGGGGGCCTCGGCGGCGCTCGCTCCTTTGGCGGCAGCGACGGCGAGCTGTGGTGCCCCGGCGGCGAGCGGCGCTTCGTGACGGCGCTGGTCCGCGAGAGCGCCCGCGCGCCGCACGCCGCGCTCTGGTTCACCTCGCTCGTCTCGAGCGGCCGCTCGCTGCCCAAGCTGCTCGCGGAGCTCTCCAGGGCCTCGCCGGCGCGCGTGGAGCAGCTCGGCGTCGCGACCGGCAACAAGGCGATGCGCGTGCTGGCGTGGAGCTTCCTCGAGGACGCGCAGCGCGGCGAGCGGCTGGCGGCCATGCTCGGCGGCGGCGGCGGCGGCGGCGGCGGCGGCGGCGGCGGCGGCGGCGGCTCGGGCGCCACGCTTGAAAGCGGCCGGCCGGCGCCGCGCCGCCGCGGGGCGGCGCGGCGCTCGCCACGCACGGCGCCGGCCCTGCGGGCGACGCGGCGAGCGTGCGGCTTCGCGTTCGGCGGGGCGCTGTCCCTCGGCCGGCCAGAGCGCGCTCGCGCCGACCTCGCCTCTGCTGGCGCGGGTGGCCTGCCGCTCGTCGGCCGCTTCGAGCGGCTCCAGGGCGCCAACGCCTTCGTCGGCCGCTGGAGGCTCCGCTGCACCGACGGCCCGGCGGGCACGCTGAGCCTGCTGCGCGACGGCGACGTGGAGCTGCGCTCGGAGGCGGGCGAGCTGCTGGGCACGGGGGTCGCCCCGTGGACGTATAGGCAGCGCGAAAAGGGCGCGTCGACGGTGCTCGTCCGCTTCTCGGTCGACGTCTCAGGCGGCGAGTGGGACGTGCTCTACTTCACGGGGGCAGTGGACGCGGAGGGAGGGCCCGGTCGGCGGCTCGAGGGAAGCCTCAGCACCGGCCTCGGCAGGAGGGTGGGCGAGTTCGTGGCGGAGCCATTGTGACGCAACGTGTGCAGTCATGGAATCTCTAGTCTTTCTTAGAGATTGAGAGGAGTGAGACCTGAAGATTTCAGGGCAGATCTGTCACAGACTCTATAGTCCCGCCCTTGAGATCTCCCAAATCTTCGTCGAGACTTCAGCCACGAAATCTCAGTCTTCCCGTCGCTCGGTGTGAGTTTCTAGAGGAAACGCGTGAGATCTCAAATGGCAAGATTCCCTTTCGCTTGGGAGTTTGACGATTTCGATCAGGGGTGGGAGAGACTGAGAAGACTGCAAGCAAGAGAGATTCCGTTTTCTATCAGAATGCTGTGAACTTCCTCGACCTTCCAACGCCTTTATCTGCCATCGTTCGAAAAACATCGCTTGGGCACCCGAAATCCAGCTATCCAGGGCAGCGTGACTCGAGATTTGAGATTGAGACTGACAACATGCTTCTGTGCGCCGCCCGACGGCGCCCATCTCGGGCTCCTCTACTGCAAGCGCTGCCCAAATTGCCGCGCCAAGCACAACCTCTCATATGCCGAGGAGTCAACTCGGCTGGCTCAGGGCAAGCAGGTGCCGTATATGACGGCGCGATGGATCGGACTCGCAAGTACGTCCAGCTGTCGCGAGACATCATCTTTGAGGGCGAGATGCTGTGGCGCCTCGACACGCAGATGCTCCACTCGCACACCGGCTTTGAGCCGTACGCCAAGGAGTGGACGACCTTTGCCGACGAGCCGCCGCAGCGGCTGGTCGAGCCTTTGCAGAAGCCGCTGTCCCACGCCTGGCTCGCGTGGACGCTCCTCCGCTTGTGTAATACCCTTTCGTGCATGCTCTGTTCGTTTGACCCCTCTGTGTACTAGCCATCTACTGGTAGCCCCGCCCCTATCCCTATACAGTACTCCGGTTTGCAATGTCCTCGTTCCTGTTTGCATATCCTCGTTCGCGGCATATCAGCTAAAGCCTTTCATCTAATTCGGCGTAGACCGCGCGCGCAGCGCGCTCCGTGTTTGCAGACCGCCCTGGCGGACTCATTTACACTTCCAAGCTCAAGCCAGGCGCCGCAGGCCACAAAGAGGAGCGCAGATTAAAATGGCGCCGCAGGCTCCCCGGGCCCCAAATCTCAATCTCAAATCTCAATCTCAAATCTCAGACCTCAGACCTCAATCTCCCTGCAGGTGTCAAACCCACCCAACCCTTCTAGAAGCTTCGAGGCTCTTGTCAGTATTCATACCGCAAATCTCCAAATCTCAGCTCTCAAATCTCTAGGTTGGAAGGCCCCGTCCAAATCTTCAGTCTCAAATCTTGGATCTCGAGCGAACTCGGACCGCAGATTCCTTTTGGTGTGGGAAATCTCATTCTCCAAGTCTCTGGTCTCAAATCTCGCTGGGTAGCACTGTAGTGTGTAGACCCGAGTGGAGTCTTTCAAATCTTTAAGCTCTCAATCTCTAAAAAAGACTAGATATTTCCATTACTCAACGTGTGTAAATAGGAGCAGCAGGGACCCGAGGGACCATGTGGAAGACGGCTAGTGCTAGTCCCCCATCGGGAGGACGACCCCGGCTAGTCGCCGACCACACCCACAAAGAACCCTGCACAAACATCGCAAGGGCGGGGACCTGTTCCTTTTTACCCATCTCACAGTAGAGGTGTCCGTTTTATTTACTTATTTTCGTACGACGTACCTCAGGGTCTTTGGTAGCCGGACAGCCGGAGTAGTGCTAACGTGTAACGAGTATAGAGTTCAGCGCGGAGAGAGCGAGCGGGCGAGTTCTCAGACGAGCCGCGCCCCCGCGTGCCGTGTGCGGTGTGCATGCACATGCACATGTTAAGCGGAATGCAACTCGTGGGGCGAATGCGTGTCCCAAACTGCCACGCTCGCGACGTCTTGTCGTGTATCGTAACCCACACGCCACACACGGTCTCTCACACGCGTCCACTCTCTCTGACTCGGCCCCACGGCCCGCCTCTCTCGATTTGACCCTCTCGCTCGCTCTGAGACGCACACCACACATGCCGAGAGGTGGGGACAGTTCAGAGAGGGGCGACCCGATGGCGAAGAGGCAGCCCCGACCCAATCGGAGACTGCGCGGCCAGAAGATACAAAACTGGGCCCGGCGTGGGCCGTGGCGGTCGCCGCGCCGGCGCCGACCCCGCGGCTGTGACCCGGGCCCTGGCTACGGCCCTGGCTACGGCCCTGGCGCGATCCCGGCGCGCTCGCGCCAGCTCGCCAGCAGCCCCACGCCACGGCGGGGAGGCGGCGGCTCAGCTGCGGGCCATCGGGCTCGTCGGCACCGGCGCGAGCGGCGCCTCCGCGCCGCTCGGCGCGCCCCGCCCGGCGCCGCGCCCCTGCGCCACCGCCTCGCTGAGGAAGGCCTCGAGCGCGTCAAAGTAGCCGTCAGGGTTCGCCTCGACGAGGTTGTCGTGGTTGGCGCCCGGGACGATGTACGGCGGCCTCCGGTGCTGCTGCGGGACGCGCGCGTACAGCCCGTCCGTGTGCGACTTGTCCACCGTGCTGTCGTGCGTGCCGTGTAGCAGCAGCACCGGGCTGCGCACCTTTTTGATGCGCGCCAGGTTTGGGAAGGGGTCGCACAGGCTGTACACGCAGACGGGGTTGCAGCAGCCGCTGAGCGAGCAGCAGCCCCCGTGCGGCGGGATGAGAACGCGCAGCCCCGACATGAGCGGCGTGTGCAGGACCACCCCCGCGACGGCGCACCGCGCCGCCAGCCAGAGCGACGGCGCAGAGCCGACCGACTGGCCGTACAGCAGCAGAGAGGACGAGTCGACGCCGCGCGAGCGCAGGTAGTCGTGCGCAGCCTGGATGTCGGCGTAGCAGTTGGCCTCCGACGGCGCGCCGCTCGAGGCGCCGTAGCCCGAGTAGTCGTACGCGAGCACCTGCGGAGGAGGGGCGGGAGACATATGGCGAGGGCGGGAGATGGTGACGAGGAAGGAAGAGGAGGGCGGGGCGAGGGCGGGCGGCGGCGCGGCGAGGCGGGGCGGGGCGAGGGCGTGCGGCGGCGGGGCGCGGACCGAGACGCCCATCTGCGCCGCGAGCCCCAGCAGGAAGAAGTACATCTCACCAATGTCCATCGCGTTGCCGTGCGACCAGAGCAGCGTCGCGCGCGCGGCGGGGTGGACAAAGTGGAGCAGCGCGACGCTCGAGCCGCGCGACGTCTCGACGCGCGCGCAATCGACGCGCACGGCGCCGCCGGCTGCGTTCCGCTGCAGGTTTTCGTGCGCCGCCGCCATCTCGGGGTCGCAGAAGCGGATCCGCAGCTTGCCCTCGTGCGCCTCCATCGTGTACGACGCGGGCGACGGCGGGAAGAAAGCAAACTGCGAGACGACGCGGTCGATCGAACAGCGATTATTGCAGAGCAGGCAGCCGATCGCGGTGCTCATGACACAGCCCATGACTAGCAGTCTGCCACGGCGGCGGAGTGGAAGGAGGGGCGCCTGTGGCTCTAAAGCTGTCGTCCTTGCTCGCTCCAAGTTCGACGATAAGAATTTTGCCGCTTTGAATTCGTTGAAGATGAGCAGGCGAAAGAAGCCGCGAGAACAAGGGACCGGCAGGTGGCGGCGTCGCAGGACGAGGCAGAAGAGAACAACGCGTCAGAGGAGGAAGTGACAAGGGAGAGAACGACGAGGGTGGGACGACCGCGAGGTGGCATGAAGGTTGCAGCGAGAATCGGCGAGAGACTGCGAAGAGAGATAGGAAGAGGCAGACTCCCTAGGGTGGGCGACGGATAGCGCACCACACACCTCTCCTTAAAATCCCTGTGTGGTGGCGGCGTGCCGTCCTCCCATCCCTCCCTTGGGTTGTCTGTTTTCTTTCTTTCTTTCATGAGCGCGCGCGTCACAGCGCAGGCCAGGTCTACACTGGCCGCGGCACCAGCTCCCGCGGTCTGCACGCTAGGAGTGGTCCGCCCTCGCAATGAATGCGGAATACTATTACGAAAAGTACAACTAGTGCGACACACTAGTCAGTCTCGTAATCGCGCCAAGAGCGCGGATACACACACAAACAACAGGCGCGGCTATGAATAGCTGCGCATATACAGATAACGACTGTTCACAGTTGGGAGAGAGAGAGTCGTCTCTAACGCTCCCCCCTAGTTGCATCGGCAACTATCTCGGACGACTCGCGCGTCTTCGGCGAAGGGGTGATGACTCACGCCTTGCCGACGGTCGCGACGAGCTTGCTCCACAGCCGGGCAGCCTGCCCCTGGAGCGTCACAGCAAAGCCGGGGCCGTTGCTGGCGTTGAGCATGTAGTCCGCTCCGCACCAGTGTCGAGAATTGCCCTTTTAAATGTTCTTGACCAGGAGGGCGTAGGCCTGCTTGCGGCGGGTGCGGTACAGGGCTTGCATCTTCTGCGAATGCTGTGCAGCGCCAGCCGGCAGAGGTGGAGCGCCGACGGCGGTTCCTCCCATGTCCGCACCAGTGAAGACATCCGCGACGCTGGAGCCGGATTCGTCAGTCCGCTCCGCACCAGTGTCGAGAATTGCCCTTTTCCTCTCCTTGAAAGGATCGCCAGATGTCCCATCCCATTGGATGACGGACGGCATGTCTTTGTCACGGTTGTTGCTAGACATGCTACGTAGTTACCCCTCAGTCGGCTCCACGTTGAAGATGAGCGCGCGCGTCACAGCGCAGGCCAGGTCTACACTGGCCGCGGCACCAGCTCCCGCGGTCTGCACGCTAGGAGTGGTCCGCCCTCGCAATGAATGCGGAATACTATTACGAAAAGTACAACTAGTGCGACACACTAGTCAGTCTCGTAATCGCGCCAAGAGCGCGGATACACACACAAACAACAGGCGCGGCTATGAATAGCTGCGCATATACAGATAACGACTGTTCACAGTTGGGAGAGAGAGAGTCGTCTCTAACGGAATTGGCGCCGCGACATCATCCGGCCCGCTGGGTGCGCTCCTCAGCTCCCTGGCCCTGGATGTGCGGTTGATGACTGCACTCCAAGTGCTCCAAGTGCGACCTCCAAGTGTCTTCTGAATAAACGCAGTATGGAAGATACAAAGAGACGGAGGAGCAACGAGCGCCCTGGCGTGAGCCGAAGACACTCCCTCCGTAGACACTGATCACACACGGGTGGGACAGGGTGGGTCACAACAACGAGGAGAGCGTGCACGACAGAGCGACGGCGCAGCGTACCGCCGTCCAGCTAAAAAGCGGCGGCCGACGGTTGCTGCGCAAAGTGATCAGTTCTAAAATAGGTGCCGGGGCCCAACGGATAGATGAATCCGGGGCACCCTCCGCTCGAATCCCTGGCCGGGGGTTCGAGGTGGCCCCCACCCTGGGGCCTCCCATGAAAGGGACTGCGGCAGAAGACGCCCAATCTTGCACAAGTGCAAGAACCATACGTCTTCTGAATAAACGCAGTATGGAAGATACAAAGAGACGGAGGAGCAACGAGCGCCCTGGCGTGAGCCGAAGACACTCCCAACTGCGCTCCGTCACCGGTGTCGCGGTCTCCCCCACTGAGGACGATCTGCGGGGGGGAGTCGCGCCGCCGGCATGTATCTGTGCAACTGTGTTTTTGCCTTGTCCCGTTTGATGGAGCAAAGTCACGGGCCGCCCGCGCTTGAAGGCGGTCGCGCCAGGCGCGGGCGGCACTAGTTGCCAGCACTGCGTTGAGCTCCACGTCGGCCTCAATCCGGACCCCCTCGACGAGATTACTGAGCAGCCGTTGGTCTGGGTAGTCCGCCAGCTCGCGCTTCAGCATCTCCAGGTTCAGATGCGATTTGAAAGGCGCGTGGAAGTCGAGGGGGACGCAGCACTCGGAGGCGCTAAACGTGCAATCGAAGTAGCGGCCGCGCGCCCAGGGGCAGTGCTGCTCCTGCGTGACCACCACCGTGCTCGGGCGCCGGCGCTCCGCATTTGCCCCGTGCTGATGGATATTGAGCAAGTCGTCTCGCGACTCTGCGAAGAAGCGCTCGACCTGCTGCCGCGCCGCCGGGTCGCAGATGAAATCCGTCACTCGCCGAACGCAGAACGGCGTTGGTGACATGTCCTGCTGGGGCCGCCGCGGTAGCCAGGCCTGCTTAATCGGTTCGTACGGCTCGGAGAACGTCAGGTCATCGAGGCCGGAAGCGTCGAAATTGGGCAGGTCCGCGAAGAGGTCAGACGGTATGTCCCCCGGGTTGATATCGATCACACCGGTGGCAGCGCAGGATGAGGCGGCAGCAGAGGAGGGTTGGGGCGCATTTGAAGGCGCTGGCCCCGACGCGCCATTAACTGGGTCGGGGTGGTTCCTCACCCCTCTGGTTTCAGTCAAGCGGGAAGAGTCTGTGCAAGGGGGGCGGATGGGGCTGGCTGCGTCACCTTGGAGCATGAAAGGTTCCTACGGTAAGGCTACTCGGGCACGCAGCGCCTTGGCTTGGCCCCCGAGCGGGGAGGCGGTCGACGACGCGCAGCATGGCGGTGAGCGCAGCCTGACGACGCGTCTTGATGGACGGATCCTTCTGCCGACTGACCAATGCCGCCCACCTCTTGATCGGCGGCTTCGTCACCAACATGCGCTCGAGAGGCGGAGCAGCCTCGATGCGATCCAGTTCGGTAGCTATCTTGTCGCGCAGCGCATCGTCAAAAGGCAGGTTGTTGCAGGCGTCGCGCGCGTCCCCGAGGTCACGCAGGAGGCTCTCCATATGTGTTGCAATAGCCCCCGGCGCTGTGGTTGCAGTGCTCCCGTCGTGCGATGTCTTGGCACCAGCTAGCTGAAGGCTTGCGTCCCACATCACATGGTTTCTCGGTATTCGGATTTTGCTATTTGCTCGTGTGGGGGTAAATTGCAGATTTGTCAATGGTACCGCGTCTGCGACGCGGGCGCCTTGCGGGCAGAGCCCTTAGCCACCCTTCATATCTTGCGCGGTCAAAATCCCTGTGCGGTCGCGGCGTGCCGTCCTCCTATCCCTCCGCTTGGTTGTCTGTTTTCTTTCTTTCTTTTGGGTTCCAGGAAGCAAAGAAAAGTAAAAAAAGGTGGTTGCAAGGCTACGAGTGCATGTGCATGTGCATGTTGTTGTCATGTAGCACAACGAAAAATCCAATTTATCAAGTCCAGTGAGGGTGAACCTTCTTTTCTAGACGGCTAGGATTGAGAGCAGCCTCGCTCTCAATCCTAGAAGTCGAAGGATTGGGAGCAGCACTCCTCGCAATCGTGGCATCTCTGTGCGATTGTGAGCGCCTACGCTCGCAATCCCACATCTTCTAGGTACTAGGATTGCGAGCGGGTCCCCTCGCAACGTGGGATCGCGACTGTTTGGATTGTGAGGAGACCATCCCGGCGCGCTCACAAGCGCTCGCGGCTGGAGCGACTGGTTGGGCTTTCGCAGGTTTTTTCCGGCAAACAAAAAGGAAAACAGAGGGTCCCCAGCACTTTGCGTTTCCGGAAATTTCCAGGGGAAACAGAGCTCAGAGGGTGTTTGGTGCTCCATTCAGCATTCTGGAAACTCGCGAGTTTCCCTGAGTCCGAGAGCTGGTCTGGGGCAAAATCTGAGGCAAAATTGAGGAAATCGACAAAATACCCAGGCGGTCGCAGGGTAATTTCCAGGTGCATGCACATGTACACGGGTTCTCCGCGAAATTCCCGGCATTTTGCCGATTTGGGCCTAAAATTTGGCTGATTTTGGGCCCAAACCAGCCTCAGACTCGGCTCAGAGCCCAAAATTTGACGATTTCCACGCAGTTTTCCCGGGAAAATAAGAAAGAAAAGAGAGGGTGTTGCAGAGAAAAAAGGAAAGGAAAACAGACGCGAGACGGGGTGCGAGAGGCAAACCTGCGAAAGCCCAAGCGACTGGGAGCGCCCCCTGTGCGCCTGCCAGCAATCCTTGGATCTTTGGTACGATTGTGAGCGCAGCCGCTCATAGTCCTACATACATACAAGATGTAGGATTGCGAGCGCTACTGCTCGCAATCGGAGGCATGTTGCTCGGATTTGTGAGCAGTGCTGCCCGCAACCCTAGACTTTGCTCGGATTGCGAGCGCGCTGGTAGTAGTCGTAGGCGTCACCAGCCACCTTGGGAGCGAAGCTGCTCGTAGTCCTAGAAGAGAGAGATTTTTAGAAGCCAACAAGAAATGTGTCACACAGAGTGATTTGCAATTGCGCTCGGCAGCTTGTCGACTACCAGCCGGAGCCGGAGTCGGAACCGTAGCCGAGATGGTCTTCGAGGGTGTCGAATATGTCATTCGCCTCGCTAGTGGAGCCGGTGCCGCATGAGTCGCGGTCGGAGGAGGAGTCGTCGGAGGAGCGGTCGGACCGCTCGCGCTTGTCGCGCCTGATGCGCTCTGCGCCGAAAATGGAGAACTCGCGCTTGTCGCGCCTGATGCGCTCTGCGAGGGGGCCGGGGTCGTGGTCGTCGTGCTCGAGCGTCGGGTAGGTAGCGCGCCTTGCGACCTTGTCGGCCGAGCTGCCATCCCAGTAGAAGGTATACCAGTCGCCGCGGGGGTAGAACCAAGCGTTTACCAATCTGTACCATCCGAGAGCGGCCGCCTGAGCGGCCTGAGCAGCCGCCTGAGCAGCCGCGCGCTAGAAGATGTAAAGAGATGTAGGATTGCGAGCGTAGGTGCTTTCTTAAATTTTGGGTATTTAGCGTGCCACAAGAGACAAGGGTTGGGCGTGCTCCTCACTCCCTTCGTTGCGTTCCTTTGGCACGGGCGCTTCATGTAACATGCTGAGGCTTGCTCCGCCTCCGAGGAGCCTACAGACCGTATGCAATTAATTTCCTGCGGCCAGGTTGCTACTCCGAGACGTCGGATAAGCACCAACGGCCAATGCACGAGGGGGTGTCGGTGGAGACTTGTTCACACCGGTATGCCTTGCCCTTTTGGTGCTTCTAAGTAGACGGCTATGCTCTTAGTAGACTGTGGATGTGTTCACAGTCATGTGTGGAATTTCGGCGGGCCGAAATTCCTTTGTCCGCGGCGTCTTTTAGGCCGACGGACTTTTAGAGTCTTGTACAGCAGTGGCGGTCCGCGCACTGCGGTTTCTCTTGCTGCCGGCTGTCCGCCGACAGTCGAGTTCTGGCGCCTCATTTCTCCAGCGCCCGGTCGCCATCACTCAGCCGGTCGCACCATATAATGGAGCGGCTCGACGAGGACGACGACATCACCGAGGAGGAGCACGTCAGCCACGCTTTGCAGCGCTTCGCGGCGGGCGGGCATCCTCGTAGCGACAGCCCCGACGGCACCGTCCCCACCGAGTACCTGCAGCAGGACCACGATGAGACCCTCGAGCTCCCGGCGCACCAAGACCAGCGGCCCGGCGCCTGCTTCCTCTGCATGGCCGCGTTTCCCGTCGTCACGCTCCTCGCCATCGTCGCACTCTCGTTTGGCGCGGGCCTGTGGGTGCTCGCGACGCCGGCGGAGCGCTTCTCCGTCGACGACGCCCTCTTCACCGACGCCTCCAACCGAGACTGCATCCTCTTCCGTCTGCAGCGCTCCGGCGAGCTCTTTCAGCATTCCGCCTCCGCCTACATGCAACCCTCGCCGCGCCGGGCCCTCGCCTCGCTGGCGCCTCCCGCCGACCAGCCGCGGCAGCCCTCGCCGCTCTCGGGTGAGCGCCGCCGCCGCCGCAGGCCTCGCCACCCGCGGGTCCGCCGCACCTCCTCACCCCACGCCGCGCCTCGTCTGCGATTCAGGGCTCAACCGGTCGGCCACGCCTCGCCTCGCCTCGCGCCGCCTCGGCTCCTCGCCTCGCTCCTCCTCCTCCTCCGCCTCGTGCAGCTCCAGCCACCTGCCGCGCAATTCAGTGTGGCTCGTCCACACGGCTCGCCGCGACGGGTCGATCCTCGAGCCTCGCGCCACATCACGTCGTGCATCACACTCATGTTCTCTGACACTGCGTTGCACAGGTCGATCCTGGAGCCTCGCGCGCTGGCGCAGGCGCGGCTACCTCGAGCCGCCGCGCTCTTCCGGGACCCTTCCGGGACCCTTCCGGGACCCGTCCGCGAGTCTCTTGGCGTAGGCGCGGCTCGTCGAGCTCGAGCTGACTCGCTGGGCACCTGTTCACAGCAAGAGGTGTGAAGAGACGCTGTTCACAGGTGCGGCTCGTCGAGCTCGAGCTGACTCGTTGGGCGGCGGAGGGGAGGGACGGGCAGCCGCACTGCGAGGAGTGGAGGCCTCCTCTGCCGGGCGAGATCTAGCCGAGATCTGGCCGAGATCTGGCCGAGATCTGGCTGAGATCTAGCCGAGATCTGGCCAAGATCTGGCCGAGGTCTGCGCTCTAGTGGCCTCCTCTACGAGGCGGCTCTGCCCGCGGGAGGGGGGACCCGAGGGAGGGGGGACCCGAGGGAGGGGGACCCGAGGGAGGGGGACCCGAGGGAGGGGGACCCAAGGGAGGGGGGACCCGAGGGAGGGGGGAGGAGCGGCCAGACCCGAGGGAGGGGGGAGGAGCGGCCTTGCGAGTGCGTCTCCTCCTCCTCCCCCCCCTCCTCCCCCCTTCCCCAGGCGGCTTGCCCGCGGGAGAGCAGCAGCCCTGCGAGTGCGAGTCCGTGGACTCGGTAGTCAACTACCTCTGGCCGGCCGTCGAGGAGGGGGAAAACCGGGAAAACCCCCCCCTTTTTTTTGAGTTCCCCCCCCCTGGGGGCCCCCCCCCGCCCGAAAAAAAGGGGGCGGAGCCCCCTTTTGCCCCCAAAAAAAGGGGGGGGGGGGTTAAGTGGCCCCCCCCCCCCCCCAGGCCCGGTTTTTTTTGGGGGGAGGGGGGGAAAGCCCCCCCCCCCCCTTTTTTCCCCGGGGCAAGAATTTGCCTTTTTGGCCCCCCCCCCCCCCCCCCCCCCCCACGCCCCAGGCAGCTCCTCGCCGACCTGGGCCTCGCCCCGCCGCCTCGCGGCCCCGCCAAGAGAGACCTCGTCGCCCTCCGCTCGAAGCTCACCCTCCGCGGGATGAACAGCGAGGACTGGCGCGCAACTTCACAGAGCGGGAGACAGCGCACTTCCGGAGGGGTGGGGGGGGGGCGGTGGACCGCGAGCCCCTCCGAGCTTCCTCTCCCCTCCTCCCTCCCCCCTCCTCCCTCCTCCCTCCTCCCTCCTCCCTCCTCCCTCCTCCCCTCAGGCGCGACCTCGCCGGGCTGCTCGCACGCCTCTCGCAGCAGTACCCCCTGATCCGTGAGACATAGCCGAGAGCCAGCCGAGAGCCAGCCGAGAGCCGTGCGCCGGCCTCGCCTTTCCGCCCCTGCCCACCCCTCCCCCTCCTCTCGCGCGACCCTCTCGCGCAGGCACCTACTACGGCGGCGGCACCTCTCTCCTCTACGGCGAGCTGATGGCCTCCCTCTCGCACGACCTCTGGCTCCTGCTCCTCGCCTGCGCCCTTGTCGGCGGCTACATGCGCCTCTACTTTCGCTGCGCGCGGATGGCGGCGCTGGCGACCGCCCAGCTCCTCCTCTCCTTCCCGCTCCTCTACTGGTGCGTCTGCGTCCTCGGCGGGGTGCAGAAGCTCTCCGCTTTCTCCGCCGCGTCGCTCTGGGTGGTTGTCGGCGTCTCGGCGCACCCGGCGCGGCGCGAGCTGCTGCGAGAGGCGGGCGCACCCCTCACGCGAGGGGGGGGGTGACACCACAGGCGGACAACATGTTTGTCTACTGCGACACGTGGGCCCAGTCCGACAAGCTGCGCTGCCGCGGCGAGCCGCTTTCCCTCGCGGCGCGCCTCCGCTGGACCTGCCGGCAGGCGCTGCCTCCGCTGCTTGCGGCGGACCTCACCACCGCCTTCTCCCTCCTCATCAACTGCTCCTCGGCAGCGCCCTCCGAACCCCCCGCCCCGCCCCCCCCCTCCCACACCCCTCCCCCCGCCCCCTCCCCCACCCTCCCCCTCCCCCCGCCCTCTCCCGGCTCGGCCGCGGGGCGCAGCACGCGCCACGCTCACCGCACTCGCCTCCCCGCCGCCAGGCGATCCCCGCCGTCTTCCAGTTCGGCCTGTGCGGCGGCGCGCCTCTCCCCCTCCCGCCCCCAGCCCTCCCCGGCGGCCCCTCGAGCATCGGGGCGGCAGCCGCGAGTGTCGTCCACTGTCGCCTCCCCGAGCCGCAGGCGTGCTCATCCTCATCAACCTCGCCCTCGCCCTCACCTACCTGCCTCCCCTCCTCGTCCTCCGCGAGCAAGGCGCACGCTGCTCCCTCCCACACCACACTGCTCCCTCCCACACCACGCTGCTCCCTCCCACACCACGCTGCTCCCTCCCACACCACGCTGCTCCCTCCCACACCACGCTGCTCCCTCCCACACCACACTGCTCCCTCCCACACCACACTGCTCCCTCCCACACCACGCTGCTCCCTCCCACACCACGCTGCTCCCTCCCACACCACGCTGCTCCCTCCCACACCACGCTGCTCCCTCCCACCGCGGCCCCGCGGCGAGGGGCCTTCCCCACGACCCCTCTCGCACCTGTACCGCAGGCGCCTTCGGCCTCCACCGCGAGCCGCTGCCCGAGCCGCAGCGCGCCGCGCAGGCGCGGCGGCTGCGCGACCTCCACGCCTGCTGGTTCGCCTCGCGACGCGCCGTGCTGTGCGGCTTCGCGGCGTTGCTGCTGCTGCTCGCGCCGCTCGCGCTCTCGCTGCAGTACGGGTTCGACGACACCTTCACCTTCGCGCCCGACCCGACGATGCAAGCCGTCATCGACCGCGCGCGGGGCGGGCCCAACGGGTCGGCGCTCTTCCCCTCCGACCGGATGATGAGCGAGCGCCGCTCGCGCGCCCTCCGGGTGAAGAATGATCAGACCCTCGCCGTCGGCTTTCTGCCTCCCGACCCGCCCCCCGGCCCGCCGCCGCCGTCGCCGCCGCCGTCGCCGCCCGGCGCTCCGTTCTTCGCGAACGCGCCGCCCACCCTGCCCGGCACCGGCTACGCCTTCGAGGAGGAGGCGCGCGAGGCGAGGGACAAGGAGCTCGCCGCGGCCTCCCGCCCGCTGCTCGCCGCCGCCAGCTGCGGCTGCGACGTCCTCTTCAACCACTGCGGCGGCAAGGCCGCCTGCCTCAACCTCGCGACGGCCGAGGAGTGCCCGGTCGAGGCGGAGCGCGTGGCCTCGCTGCGCACGTGCGACCTGGCGGACGTCGGCGAGCTGTGCAAGGGGCAGGGCGAGTGCGGCACCGACGAGCACGCGGCCAACTGCCGGTACGGCGACGAGCCCCAAATCGAGCGCGCCGTCTACCGCCGGGTGGCGCTGCCGATCGGGATGTGCGGGCTGCGGCCGGACAAGAAGCTCTGCCGCGGCCACGACCGCTGCCTCGAGCCCGTGTCCGAGACGGAGTGCCCCGCGACGGAGGCGAAGGCCGACGCGCTCCGTAAGTGCGACGACGGCGCGCTGAGCGTCGGCGACCTCTGCGAGGCGGACGGCGAGTGCATGACCGACTTCCTGCTCAACAACTGCCTGTACGGCGACCTCTCGCAGAAGAACAGGGACGTCTACCAGTTCAAGTCGACGCCCGGGCCGAGCGAGGACGAGCGCGCGCGCTCGAGCTGCGTGCACATCGCGCCGCACTGCAGCCGGGACGGGTCGGACAAGGGCGGGCCGGTGCGACGCGGCAGCCGCCGGGGCGGCGTGTGGACGCCCCCCTCAGAGGCCCCCCCCCCCCCGCTCACACGCCCTCCCCCCGCCTCCTGCAACGCCCCGGGCCAGGTCGCGCTGGACGGGATGCTCGAGGTGGATGACTGCCCCAAGAGCGCCGACGAGGCGCGCTCGCTCAAAAAGTGCTCCGACCCGGCGCTGCAGATCGGCGAGCGCTGCGAGGCGGACGGCGAGTGCGGCACCGACGTGCAGCTCAACAACTGCCTCTACTACATGGACTCCTTCTGGGGCGCGCTCTCCGCCTTCACGGGCGACATCTACCGCAGGGTGGAGATGCCCGCCTCGGCGGCGGCGCTCCCCGACGACCTCAAGGGCCTCCTTGCCGTGGAGCTGCCCGACTACCACGAGGCGCTGCTCCGGGCGGGCCCGGGCGCGGCCGACGCCGGCGAGCCGGTCGACGTGCGCGCGCGCCCGCCGCGCCCGCCGCGCCCGCCTCGCCCGGACACGCCCGGACGCGCCCTGGCCCGCCGCGCCCGATCCCCTTGTGCCGCGCTCGCCCGCGCAGGCGCGCGCCGGCCGGACGTACGGCGTGCTGCTTGGGATGCTCTGCCTGCTCGACGGCGGGCTGCTGCTGCAGCTCGGGCATGCGCTGCGCACCCTCACGCCGCTCGCCATCTGGCACCCTCCGCTCGGCGCGGGCGGCGCGCTCACCGCCCTCTCGTCGCTCGCCGCCGCCGCTGCCGGGGGCGTCGCCGCGGTGCTCGGCGTGCTGGCGCTCGCGCTCCCCCTCTCCCTCTGCTACTTTGCGAGCGACGCAGAGGGGCTGCTCGGGCACGTTCTCGGGGTGCTGCTGCTGCTGCACTCCGCCGCGCTCGCGCTGCTCTGCCGCTCCCTCGCGGCGCGCGGCGGCGAGCCGTACGGCATCCTCGGCCCGTCGCACTCGATGCTGCGCCACCCCGCCGCCTCGACCCGCGGCACGGCAGCCGGCTCGCTCGCCTGCCTCGGCGGCGGCATCGCGGTGCTGGCGACGGTGGGCACCGTCTTCCCGAGCGGGGTGAGCGGCGACGTCGGGCTGGGCTGGTCGCTCAGCGGGCTCCGCGGCGAGGCGCTCCTCCTCGCGCTGGTGTGGCACGGCCAGTCGGTCGCGGTGGGCGCCGCCGCACGCAGCGCCTTCGATGGGCACTCTTCCGGCGCGGTGCGCGCCCAGCCGGGCCTGCGCTACCCCCTCGCGGCACTCGCGGCGGCGCTGCAGCTGGGCGGGTGGGGGCTGCTCCTGCTCGCCGGCTCGAGCAGCGCGCTGCACGCCGTCTTCGGCGCGGCCGGCCAGACAGTCGTCGGCGACCTCCTCGCCGCGTCGCTCCTCGCGAGCGGCGTCTGCCACGCGTTGGCCGCGGCGGCGGCGGGCCTCGCCGCGCCGGTGTGGCTCTTCCAGCCGTCCGACTGGGCGCGGCGCGACCCGCAGCTCGTCAAGAATTTGCACGGCGCGGTGGCCGTCGGCTGCGTCGCGGGGAGCGTGTGGGCGTTGCGCGCCGCGCACAACCCGCCCCTCGACCTCGACTTCGCGTGGAACGGGCTGCGGCCCCTCTCCGCCGCGGAGCTGCAGGCGCAGGTCGTCGCCGTCTTCCTCGGCATCGTCTGGGGCGGCGGCGCGCTCTTCTGCGCCGCGGTGTACTTCGTCCACCGCGAGGAGCGGCCGTGGTTCCTCCTGCGGCCCGTCGAGCCGGCAGGCAGGCGGCGCGTCGTCTTCGGCGCCGCCGCCGTTGCGCTCGCGCTCCTCGCGGCGTGCGTGCTGCTGCTGACGCGCTCGACCCTCGCCACCGCGTACGCCCTCGGCCCCACCGGCCGGATCGGCCTCTTCTTACTCGCGCCCTCGCTGCTGGTGACGGGCGTGCCGCTGCTCAAGCTCGCCAAGGCGATGAAGGCGAACGTACACCTCGGCATCTTTGCGCCGTGGGCGGGCGAGCCGTGGCCGCCGCCCGGCTCGCTCGGCCACACCGTGCAGCTCGTCTGCATCCTCGGCATCGTCGCCGCGTGCAACTCGGGCGCGCTCATCTCCCTCATCCTCGCTTGCATCCCGGACGACGCGGAGCTTGGAGGCGGCGGCTTCGACGGGTACGCGCTGCAGCTCTCGCTGCTCACTGGCACCGACGCCGTGCTCCTCGCCGCCGCCGCGATGGCGCAGGCGTCGCAGCGCCCGTCGCTGTGCTTCCGGCCGCTCGTCGCGTCGACCGCGCACCGCGAGGCCCTCGCGGACTTGCTGGTCGCCCTCTCCGGCGCCGCCCTCGCCGTGTGCCTCGCCATGCTGCGCTGCTCGGCCGACGCCGAGGTCGCGGGCGGCGTCTCGGGCTGGCCGCGCCTGACGCCGGTCGCGGTCGAGCTGTCGCTCAACGTGCACGCCGTCGCCTTTGCCGCCGCCGCGCACGCGATGCGCCACTGCATCGCGCTCGGCCCCTTCCAGCCGCCCCGCGTCTCCACGCACGCCGCCTGGCCGGCGCAGGCCGCCGCGGCGCTGGCGGCCGCGTGCTGTGGGCTCGCGCTCCTCCAGCCGCTGGCGGAGGCGCGCTACTGGGAGGCGGCCGCCAACGCGCTCGCGATGGCCCTCCTCGTCGCGACGGCGCTCACGCACCTGCTGCTCACCTCGCGGATCGTCGTCTGGCGGCGCGGCGAGCCCAACCCGCCGCGCGTGAGGTGGGGCGCCGTCCTGCTCGCGAACGGCGTGGCCGCCGGCGTCGGCGGCTGCCTCGTGCGGGCGTGCTTCCTGCCCGGCGCCGTGTCGCTGGCGCACTCGTCGCTGGTGCCCTCCACGCTCGTCCTCCTCGTGAGCTGCTCCGGGTTCGCCGCCCTCACCTGGCTGCCCGCCACCGCCACCGCGCTGGCGTGGTACACGGGCGAGCCGTGCCTCGGCATCACGGACGACGAGGCGCCCTCGGAGAAGGACCGGCCGAGCTGCGCGCTGCTCCTGCTGCTGCTCTCCCTGCTCTGCTCGGGCGTCGGGGCGGGCCTGGGCGTCGCCGCGCGAGTGGTTGTCCGGTTCGAGTCGGTGCCCGCCGGCGAGAAGATGCCCGCTACCTTCCTCGCAGCGGCCGAGGTGTGCGACGTCTTCTGGGGCGTCGAGCTGGTCGAGGCGGGGGAGCCGAAGGCGCGCTACACGCTGAGCAGAGGGGCGGGCAGGACGATGCTCAGGGAGGACCAGTCGGCGCTCGTCGAAGCCTGCGCCCAGCTGAACAAGCCGTGGTCGAGCGACAACCCAAACCCGTCGCACCCGATCGAGCGGGCGGACTGCGTGATGAGCGACTTCAAGGAGTGGCTGCTCAAAGACAAGAGCGGGGCCGAGGCCGAGGCCGCCTTCCCGCTCGAGCCCGGCGAGTTTGCGCCGCAGATGCACAGCTTCCTCTCGGCCACGCCGCAGTACCGCGAGATGGTGGGCTTCACCGGCCCAGACTTCGCGGCGGTGAGCTGGCTGCGCGTCCGCGTCCGCGCAAAGTTCGACGCGCGCGGGACGGCGGCGCTGCGGCTGCTCGCCGACCCGCAGCTGCTCGCGCACTACAAGCAGGAGTGGGAGGGCTGGTTTAGGAGCCTCGAGGGCGTCGCGGCGCGCGGCGTCTCGAGCTGCCCCAAGTGGAACATGCTCGCCACCGAGGACGCCTTCTTCCGCGGCGTCTACTCGGCGCTGCTCTGGACGCCGCTCTTCTCGATGGCGGCGGTGCTCGTCTTCTCGCGCTCGCTCGCCGTCGCGTACGCCGCGCTCTTCTGCCTCCTCGGGATGGTCGCGTCGGTGCTCGGCCTGATGCGGCTCTTCTCGATGCCGCTCGGCGTCGTCGAGGCACTCGCCCTCTCGCTCATCATCGGCCTCTCCGTCGACTACATCATCCACGCGGCGCACGCCTACACGCACTCCCTCCTGCCCGACCGCTTCTACAAGTCGCGCGCGGCGCTGCTCGCGCGCCTCCCGTCGGTCGTCGCCGCCGCCCTCACCACGCTCGCCGCCGTGCTGCCGCTGCTGCTCGCCCGCCTCCTCCCGCTCCGCGACTTTGGCGTCGTCTTCCTCTTTGTGACGGCCGTCTCGCTCGTCTTCTCCGCCGCCTTCCTCACCGCCCTGATGCTGCTCGGCCCGCAGGAGCCTGCTCGCCCCCTCCCCCGCCTCGAGCCTGCTCGCCCCCTCCCCCGCCTCGAGCCTGCTCGCCCCCTCCCCCGCCTCGAGCCTGCTCGCCCCCTCCCCCGCCTCGCGCCTGCTCGCCCCCTCCCCCGCCTCGAGCTTCCCCGCCCGGGCCCCTCCCCAACCCGCCCCTCTGCGCCCGCGCCCGCAGGACGTGCGCGGCACGCGCGGAGTGGCCACGTCGCCGCCCCGCCGCGCCGTCCGACCGCCGACGCCCGACGGGTCCGGCTCGGGCTGGGCGCTGCAGGTGGATGTCGGCGAGCCGGTGGGCCCGCACAGCGTGCCCGGCAGCCCGCACCAGGCGGGAGGCGGACTCGGCGAGGCTCTGGCCCCGCCGCCAAGCGACAGCAGGGAGTCCTCGGGCGAGATGCTCTGAGCTGCGACGGCCCCAAGAGCCGCTCGCGGCGACCGCCACGGCCAGGGCGCGACGCTCACCTCTAGGAGCGATCGCCCCTGCGATGATTGCAGCAGCCAGGAACGAGACGCCGGTTTGTGCTATATTGTGCAGCGAGTGGAGGCAGAGATGGAGAAACTTCCGGTGGGCCTCTGAGTGAGCGCGATGAGATTGAGAGAGAGTTATGTACATCGGGGAGTCGGAGAGACGAGAGCCCCGCCCCACCGTAGAGCCGTGTGTACGGGCGCTCTCTCGGCCCAGGGCTGTGTAGAGGGCCCATTGTTTGTTTATACTCGTGGTCATCCATATGCGCGTCCCTGGTTCAGGGGAACTGGAAACGAATCGGAAACGAATCGGAAACGAATCGGAACCCGGAAACGCATATGAACAAGACGACGAATAGAGGAAACGATATGGACACGGACGTCCTATCGAACGCGCAATATCGCAGTTCGCGAGGGACCAATTACAATGATTGTTCTGGGCCGCGGGCAACAGGATACAAACATACGCGGCCCAATACTATTTTTTATGTTAAACTGAACGGCCTCGCGCCGCGCCGTACAGCAGGCGCCAGATGACTGCGTATGAAGGCCAGGTGATGAGAGAGACCCAACTGACGCCGAGGCTCCGCTGCACGCCCCACAGCGCGCGCGGCATCGACGGGTGCGCAAAGGCGACGGGGTAGGCTGCGCGAAGCAGAAGCCAGATCCAGCCAAAGAAGGCGGCCTCGTTCGGAGAGGCTGCCAGCGCGTGCAGCCACACCGCAACGAGGAAGGGCGGCGTCTGCTCGAGCAGGTTACCGACGCTGCGGTCCATCACGAATATCAAGCCCTGGGTGTTTGGACGACCCGGGTACTTTACGGAAGCGAATTCAAGCGCCTTGTCCTTGTCGTGTCCCGCCTTTTCCTTGTTGCCCGCCTCGCGCCTTTTTTTGTGAATCCAGAAGGCGGCGGCCGCCTGGCCCTGCAGGAAGGAGTAGTAGAGCGCACACCATCCAATCGTAACGGCGACGGCCGGTCGGAGGTGTCGCTGCAACGGTGAGGCGGTCGGCGGCGCCTCCTCCGCCTCTGCCGACACGAATACCTCGTTGATGATCAGGGCGAGGAAGAGGAGCACGAAACCGAGGCACGCGTACGTGGGCAGGATGCCCTCTGTGCGGATGATGTAGCCCGACATGCGCAGCACCGCAGCGATCAACTGTATATGGACGCTGTCTGGTATAGCCCCAGCCCTCTCCGCGTGAACTCTCGAGGGATCTCGAGTTCGCACACCTACACAGCGGCTGCGGATAGTAGACCGGGTGTATGGACGGCGCGCCCAGCCAGCGAGCTGGCGGACGGCACGGCGCGCTAAAAAGAATTCCCCGGTGCGACGCAGCTCGGGCCGGACCCCGCCCATAGACCACCCACATTCATGGCACAGGCAATGACGCTCGACCAGTGGGGGACCAAGGGCGTCCCACAGATGATCGCGGACGTCACCACATCGAGGCAATCAAGAAGGGCCACCCTCTCGACTTTCAAGCCTTCCGCGTCACCATCGACGGGGAGGCGGCCAAGCTGCTGCCCCGCCTCTCGAACGGCGGCCAGACGCCCTACGCCACCGCGCAGGCGCACCACCTCGTCCCGATCCATGCCGCACGCATCGAGGAAAGCCTTCGCCCTCTCCCAGCCGGAGTGGTCCTTCTCGAAGACGAGGGCGGCCCGCCCAGTAAAGGCCCCCAGGTAGATCGGGTGCGCGTCCTTGACGCCTTGGCTCTTCCCGAAGCGCTGCAGCAGCAGGCCCGACGAGTTGAGGTCCTCCGGCAGGCCGCTGATATGCAGCAGCGGCGGCCAGGGAACGGTGGCGTCGAACGCATGCGCGTCCACCTTTGCGCCGAACCGCTGCACCGGCGCATCGCGGCGAACGGGTTGGGGTCCGCCTCCCCGTCAGACGCGCCCGGAGAGTAGCAGCCGTCGTCCGACCCATCGGGCTGCTGTGCTGCCGCCGATGGCTCTTCCCAGCGACTGCCGCTTCTCCCGCCGCCACTGCCGCGGCCGCCTCCTCCGCCACTGCCGCGGTCGCCGCCTCCACCGCCGCCGCCATCGCCCCAGCCGCCGCGGCCACCACCACTACTCCCCCAGCCGCCGCCGCCGCCGCCGCCGCCGCCGCCGCCACCGCCACCGCCACTGCTGCCGCTGCCGCGGTCGCCAACACCACTGCCCCAGCCGCCACCGTTGGAGCGGTAGCCGTCACGATTGGCGTGGTGCGAACGGCCGACACCATCAAAGCCGGTGTGTCGCGACCGACTGCTGCTGCGATACCGATGCTGCCGCGCGCATCGCGATACCTGTCGCGATACCGATCGCCGTGGCCCCCGTACCGATGGTTCTCTCGTTCGCGCTTCGACATCTCCTCTCAAAACTCACTTGTGGTTGACCGCGCGGCCAGCGACACTGAAGAGAAAAGAATTCACCAAAAAAATTCAAGGTAAAATCCAGGCGGCGTGCCGTCCTCCCATCCCTCCCTTGGGTGCTCCAATTTTTTATTTTTCACGCGACAGGGGCAAGGCGCGGCCGCGGGCGACGAAAGAATTTTAGGATCCAGTAACATCTAACAAACAAATCGCGACGGCGGTAAAACTCCCTCCCTCTCACCCACCATCCCCCCCCCGCTCGCCCTCCTCCACGAGCCGGCCGCGCTGCTCGGCTGCGATCATCGCACCGTCGCGCTCGTCTTCCCCGGTCCGCGTCGTCGTGTCCGTGATCAGATCGATGGCTTCAGCAAAGGCGACGCGGATCGGCGTGTACTCCATGCCGAGCTCGCGCTTCGACTTTCCCGCGTCGAAGCACAGCGTCCCGCTCACGGCAGTGCGGACCAGGTCCGTCGGCGCCGTGGGCGGCCGGCCAGAGACGAGGTTGGCCCACGCGGTCATCGTGCGGGCGCTCAGCCGCGCCACCCACGCCGGGATCTCAAAGGCGGGCGCTGGCTGGCCGGACAGCTCGGCGATGAGGGCGTAAAAGGTGCGCGTGGACAGCCTCTGGTCGCCAATCAGCCAGCGGTCGCCGCGGTCGCTGCGCGCGCGCGCGGCGGCCCGCACGATTGCCTCGGCGGCGTCGCGCACAGAGACGTACGTGAAGACGACCTCCCCAGCGATGGTTGCCGGGACAGAGCCCTGCACGAGGTCGAGCATCCGCATCACATCACTCTCCGCGTCCACCAGCTTTGGGTCCGCCCCAATGCAGCAGGCGAGGAAGAGCGTGCTCCCGCGCACCGTTCCCGACGCGAAGGCCTCCTGCGCGATAGCGTCGCCGCGGTGCTTGCTCGCCGCGTAGGCACTCGCGTGAGGACCCGGAGGCGTCTCCTCGGCAAAGACCTCCTGCGGCGCGCAGCAGCGGCCGTAGGCCAGCACCGTCGAGACCTGCACCAGGGCGGCCCCGGGATGCTTGCGGAGAGCCTCGATCAGGTTCCGCACGCCGGCGACGTTGACACGATCGAAGAGAGACGCGTCAGCCAGCCACCAAGCGTAGACTCCCGCGACGTTGATCACCACGTCGAAAGCGGACTCGCGTAGTGCGGCGTCCAGGCTCGCAACGTCCTCGAGGTCACCGCACACGGTTGTGCAGCCTTGCGGCAGCCGTGCGCTGCTGTCGCGGCAGAGCCCGAACACGGTGTGCTGTCGATCGACCAGCAGGCGGCAAACGTGGGAGCCGACGAAGCCGGTGGATCCAGTGACCAACACCCGCATATTTGCATGCACATGTCACATGCACATGTCGGTGCTTGCCGTCTCAGCCCGCTCGGAGTGGGCCACGGTAAAATTCTTTTCCAACAAGAGGCCGACTACACTTCCTGTCGTCTGTTGTTTGTTGTGCCCTTGTTTGTTTCTCTTGGCACCTTGGAGTGCTGGGGGGGGCGACAGGGAGGATGTGGCCTTGAGTTATGTGTACGCCAACTCAGGGTGTGTGGCAGCCAGCTGGCTGTGTGTCTTGTGAGCTTGTTTGTGTCTGTGTGTCGCTCGTGCGTGTCGTCATCATCTGTCCAGCGTCCACCCATACCGCGTTGGTGTCCAGTCCGAGCCTGGCTGTTCTTCACCTTTCTACCTACCTACCTACACGGTGAGCCATACGGACATTGCAGTAAACCTTTTCCTTCTAAGCAGGGCTACACAATGACCCTATAGTGTGGGGGTGTTCCTGGCGAGTTGTGATGAGTAGAATTAGACTAGCCAAGAGCAAAACTATTTTGAAGTTCATATATGAAAATACCAACTTGACAAACAAGTCTCTCTCTCTCCCAACTTGCCTATGTGCACGTCTCCGCGGCGGCGGCCCGGAGGGGGCCCGGCGGAGCGGTCAGAGCAGCACTGCCGGCCGGCGAGCGACTCTCGACTATAGTACGGGCTCTATTGAACGGCCTCAAGGTGCTCTCTAGGGCTCCGCTCGCCCGGCTACGACGCTGAGCTTCGAAGGAAAAGGTCTCGGCACGGCGTCGGAGAGCAAACTTCGGCGTTCGTCCATAGTGGAAGCTGGACGCACGTCGGCAAGTGGGCCCATGACAAGGCGGACTGCTGCTCAGAATCTGGGCTCTCTTGGCGCTCGCTCTCGGCTCTCCATAACCTCTTTGCCCCCTCCCTCCCGCGCCGACGTTGGCAGCCCGACCACGACAACGTCAGCGCCGCCGGCCTGCAACTCGAGGCGCCGTTGAATGAGCACGAGAGCCGGTGCACAACGGCGGCGCGGGTGATGCAGCCCAAGGTGACGACGAAGGCGGAGGGGGCGGCGGCGGAGGGGGCGGCGGCGGCAGCGGCGATGGCCGCGGGGTCGGCCCGCCCGCCTTTGCTGCAGGGCTGTGGCGTGTGGGCATCATCACAGCTCAACGTGAAGTCAAGGCGCGGAAGCTTCAGTGGGCACTTTTCGCGTCCTTTGCCACGCATATGGCGCCGCGGACCGGTCTACCGGACCCGCCCCTGATCTTGTTCTCTTCCTCGACTCGACCTTCCGCGATCTTCCTCGACTCGACCTGATGCTGAGTTTCCGCAGCCGCACCAGCCTGCGGACCAGTGCAGCTCAGTGGCAGTGTGGCTGTGCGACCAGGGCCAGTGGTAGACAGTGGACGTGCGTGAGGCTACTCTCTGAGCGATGACACTAGCAGGGGCATCATGATTGCCATCGGAGTCACTTGTATTACAACGCCGCCACGCTCGCAAGGGCCGCCTAAGCGCCTAAGGCTAAGCACCCTAAGCACCCCCCCCGCTCTGGCCGCTTAGGCGCTTAGGCGAGTGACGGCCGGCTGCCCGGGGCCTGGCGTGCCTCCGGGTGGGGTGAGCGCCTGGGAGAGCCACTCTGCAAGTGGTGTGCGAGCGTGTAGCTTTAGCGTGCAGTCGGCCAAGACATCCCTATAATAGAGGCATCCTAATTTAATCGTTCTAGTAATCTAGATATCCTCCCCCCCGGAGGCGGCGCGCTCATCAAAAAGCGCTCGGGTCGTACCCCTCCCTCGGTCCGCGGTACGTCGCCTCTCCGCCCTTGAGGTGCAGCACGTGCGTCACGCACGGCAGCACCTCCTCGAAGTGGTGCGTGATGTAGAGCAGCCGCATGCGGCTCGCGCTGCAGACGCGCTGCACCACCTCGAGCACGCGCCGCCGCCGGAGCAGGTCGAGGCCCTGGCACGGCTCGTCCAGCACCAGCAGCGCGGGCCGGCGCGCCAAGGCGGCCGCGACGAGCACAACCTTCTGCTCCCCCTGGGAGAGCATCCGAAAGGGCCGGTCGAGCAAGTCGTCAACGCCGAGCCAGCTCGCCACGCGCCGCGCCGCCTCGGCGTCGCTGCCCTCCGCCACCATCTCGCCCGCCGTCCGCTCCGAGCCGGCGACGCTCAGGTGCGCCTCCGTCGACACCCAGCCGACCCCCTGCGCCGCCGCGACGTCACCGCCGCCGCCGCCGCCGCCGCCAACGTCCTCGCCGCCGCCGCCGCCTCCGCCCCCCTCCTCGCCGTCCCCTCTGGCCGCCTCCTCCACCCTCGCACGCCTCCCGAGGACGGTAAAGTCTCCCGCCGCGACCGGCTCCGCGCCCGCGCGCGCCAGCAGCCGGGAGAGGGTGCTCTTGCCCGCGCCGTTGCCGCCCGCGATCAGCCAGTGCTCGTCGCTGCCGACGCGCCAGTCGAGGCCCCTCAGGATCGTGTGCTCGCCCCTCCGCACCTGGAGCGACCGCGCCTCGACGAGGGCGGGCCCGCCTCTCGAGGCTGCCGCAGAGGCCTCCTCCCCCGGCCCTCCCCGCCAGAGCGCAGCCACCTCCGCCTCCGAAGGCAGCGCACGCGCGGGGAGGCGCGCCGCCGGGGCGAGCGCGTCGGCGAGCAGCTCAGCGCCCGACCGCCCCTCCCGCGCGCTCGTGGCCAGCCGCCCCTCGCCGTCGAAGGCGGACATGGTCGCCACCTCGGGCACAACCTCCTCCGCCCGCTGCGTCAGCAGGAGCACCTGCGTGTGCGCCGTCGCGCGCGCGTCGACGCCTTGGACGAGGAGCTGCCCAAACCCGCGCAGCATCTGCGAGATCAGCTCGGAGAGCGACTGGCGCGACGCCACGTCCAGCCCGTCGAACGCATTGTCGAGAACGAGGCAGCGCGGCGACGTGCCGAGCGCGCGGACGAGGAGCACCTTGCGGATCTCGCCGGTCGAGATGGCGCGCACCGGCCGGTACAGCAGCGGGTGCAGGCCAAACCGCACCACCAGGTAGCGCGCCGCCGGCCCGAGGTGTCCGAGGGCGCGGTACACCGAGCCTCCGTCGGCGAGCAACCGCTGGTGGGCGTCAAAGGAGACTCGCGAGGCGGAGCGGGCGCCCCAGCCGTCGGCGCACGTGAGCGAGCCCTCACGCAGCAGCGTCCGATGCAAAGGGTCCTCCAGCAGCGCCTCGGTGAGGAGCGTCTTGCCGGCACCGTTGGCTCCAAGCAGGACGTGGCCTCCAGCGCGGGCAGGGCGGATGGAGAGGTTCAGAGGCGGGCTGGCGCGGCTGCTCGGGCTCCACGCGAGGCGAGCAGCGTCGAGGCGGAGGAGCGGCGGCTCGTCCTGGATCGGCTGGCGTGCTTGCTCCGCGTGTGCGGTCGATAGGCGTCGGCCGAGCTGGCGTGCGGCCGCTGCCGGCGAGGCTGCCGAGTGGCGTCGGCCGAACTGGCGCGCCGGCGAGGCTGCCGACGATACGCGTCCGACCGCCATCCTTGGATTTCTTTTCTATGTCTCTTCGCGCGAGAATTCTTTTGTTTCCTCTCTCCTCCTCCCGGCCACACCCCGACGCCCAGGAATTTTCTCTATATGTGCACAGCGTCTGAGGGGCGAAGATCGTGTTCTGGTCCGCTACGAGTACACAGCAGGAATGCCGTCGCGCCGCCTAGTCCTCCTCGCCCTCGGCGCGCTCGCCCTTGGCTGCGAGGACAAGTACCTCCTTCTGCGGGACGGAGAGTTCATCATCGTAAACGCGACGATAGACGGAGACATCGTGATAAAGGATTGCTCGTCCAACGACTCGTTGAACTGCACCGATAAAATCACGGTAAATCTGTGTCAGCGCTCGTGCCGAAATTGCCCAGCGCCAGCCTCGCCGCCGTCAAGTCCGATCGCGAAGGACACAACCCCGCCGCCGCCGTCTCCGACAACCATGCCGACAACCCCGCCGCCGCCGTCTTCTCCGACTCCTCTGGCGCCCGCCTCGATGGCGCCGACTTCACCACTGCCTAAGGGAGAGAAACCTGCGGCCACGTCCGCGTCCGCGCCGCAGTCCGCGTCCGTGGGCGTCGCAGCCGCGCCGAGCCCAAGTCCGACCCCGGGCCCACCTGAGGCGGACCCGTGCGCCGCCTCGGCCGCCTCGGGCCTGCTCTCTCCCACGGACGAGTGTCGGGTGTACCACCAGAGTGCTCATGCCGCCCCCGACGCCCATGCCGACGCCCCGCGCTCGAGCACCTCCAGCTGGGACACGTGGGGGCCTCTGGTCGTGCTGGCGGCCGCGGCATACTGCGTCTACCGGTGTGGGAGCGCCCCACCTCCCTCTGCAATGGCCATCCCCACGCGCCACCCTCACACACCGCCGCCTCGTGTGATTCGCCGCAGGCTCCTGCAGGCACGGTACACCTCTCTCCGCGAGCTGGGCCTCGCCGGCGGCAGGAAAAACGTGCGCAGCTTCCTGCAGCACCGCCCCCCGCGAGGCAGCGAGGGCGTCTCACTCGGGTCCTTGGAAAAGCCATTCAAACAAGTGCTAATCCTGAGGAATGATTCAGGCATCGAGGGCATCTCACTCGTCGACGACTTCAAGTGCGCCGCCCGCTCCTCGGAGGCCGACCTCGGCGCCTCGCAGCCGAGCGGCTTCGGGAGGCCAGGACACGGCGCCGCCGGTCTCTACCCGCAACAGCAGCCCCACACACCAGAAGCCAAACGGAGGTCGCCGCTTCAATCCCGGCTGTAGGCGGGCGGGCGCACAGAGGCGCGCGTGACGAGGACGACGATAACGAGATGCTCTGAGTGGGGGGGGACGAGGCGTCGAGGGGGTGGTGCTTGATTGGGGGGGCGGCGCTTGCGGGGCGGACGGGAGCGAAGAGCGGAGTCGCGACACTCTGGAGACACTTCTGAGTGGAGGCTTCTGTGGCTTGCGCCGGCAGCCTCGCGTGGACTGCACGCGTACATGCACACGAAGGTCAGAGCACGACCCCCGCGCCCGCACAGTCTGAACACAGTCCAGTCACACACGTGTCACACGCGCGGCACCGCCGCGCCGCCGCGGGGGGGCGCCGCCGCAAAACTTGGGCAGCGTTGTGCTCGGCGTTTGGCCCCGGCGACGGTGTGTGCGTGCTTGTGCCGCGCGAGAAAAGCGCCGCAGGCCGAGTTCCTCGGAAATGGCGAGGAACCTCATCTCCTTCGTGGGTCTGGCTGCTCTGACCTCTGTGAGCCGGCGTACGGCTTTAGCACCCTTTGCTAACTGCCGACTCCAAGTGCTCTCCGAGAGGGTGCAGCAGAGTGCTTCCAAGTGCTCGAGGCGGAGCGGAGTCGGACGAGACAGAAATTTTCTACCCACTGGTGGGGTGTCGACGCACGCACACTCCGCCGTCGGCCTGCGACGAGCGGCGGCGACGCTGTGCGAGTCCGAGCCGCTCTCGCGCGGGGAGGCTACGGGTGAATATGACGGCGACAGGATGACATACAGCAGCGCCGACGCCGTCCGCGACATGGTGGCCGCGTCTCGCGCCGACGCGGGGGGCAGAGACGTGTACACGCGGCGTACTGACTACGATACGCAGCCAGGGGGGGCGGGCGTTGCGCGCGTTTTTCGCACATTGGACGTACAACACACACATCTCACATGAAATCATGCATTTTACGGCATGTGCGATGTGGATGTATATTGATGTGTGCATGCAGAGATCTCCTGCGCAGTACGTTGCTCGGCACAGCGTCACAGCCACAGGCACACAATTGTGTTACCATGGGAGAGCTCCAAAAGAGAGAGAACGGCGCGTGTATCGCCACCACGTACCAGCGAGTAGAGCCCCGAGGTGTGCTCCAGCTCCTGCGCCGACCACACTGTGCGGCCTAGTTCAGCTCCCAAAGGGGTTCTTGAACTCGGGCAGCTTGAGGCCCGGCAGCTGCAAGCTCTGCGGCGGGTCGGCTGCTGCCTCGGCCTCGGCCGCGGCATTGGAGGCGAGCGCGGCACGTTGCACCTCCATCTCCGTGCGAAGCGCCTCGGGGTCGGCCCACCGCGCACCGGGCTCCGGCCTGAAGAGGGCGTATAGCTGCACCGTCAGGACGTGGAGCAGCAGCCCGGGCGGCCCGATCAGGTTGGTGAGCAGCACGCTGTGCGAGGTGAAGATGTCGCGCCGGCGGCCCTCCAGCCAGATCCAGCGGCCGACGAACAGGTCCCACACCAACTCATGCGTCCACTCCTCCGCCGCAAAGTTCTTGTATGTGCCGAGCTCAAGGTAGACGTCGATGCCACGCTCGCCCACTACTACTGGATTGAACAAATTGTTGAAGAGCTCGATCGGAGCCGTGCCCGCCTCGGGTGGCTTGCCCGCGGACGCGACGACGATGAAGAGATGGAAGAGAGCGACGATGCAGAGCGGCCAGAGCGGCTCAAAGACCTGACGCGTGACCTTCCAGTTGGGCGCAAACACGATGAGCAGCCAAAAGTTCTGCGGCACGAAGGTGACAAAGGCGAAGGCCTGCGCGATGCCGGTCGGGTCCTCGAGGGCGCTGGTGGCGAGCTGAATCGTCGTCGCGTCCATGGTTGGTGCGGCGCCGGTGCGCTGCACCGGCGCGAGCGTGACTGGCGCAGCGGTAGCGCGGCGTAGCGGCTGCACCGGCGCTAGTAGTGTGCGCGGCAGCGATAACGCGAAGCAGAGCGCTCCGAGCGCGGCGACCATCCCCACAATGGGCTCGAGAGGGCACCTCCTGAGGCGAGCCGGGACGCGCGCCCAGCCGAGTTTTCTTTTTCGTCTTAAAATTCTTTCCGTTGTAATCGTATCTTTGAGGGTCCGCCCGCAGGCGCATTTTGTATACCGAGGCGGTGCCCGGTGCCGAGCGCAGGCAGAGCCCACAGGTCGGACCTTAAGACAGCATTGTAGATCCCTGGGCGAGGGAGGGTGGTTGGTGGAGAGGCGGTCCGGCGGCGGAGCAACCACCTCCTCCCGACGTGTCGGCAGGCAGGATGTGGCTCTGCACATTCCCGTAGGAGGACTCTGCTGACAGGGTTTGCGATGAGGAGCGTTTTTGTGCCGATGAGCGATGTAAATAAATCAAAACGGAGACCTCTACTGTGAGATGGGTAAAAAGGAAGAGGTCCCCACCGATCGATGTGAGAGAGAGAGATTTTTAGCAATACAGAATACTCCCAATACCATATCGTGCACACTCCCCCCACGATCCGGCCGAGGGCTCAGGGTAGTGGAACTTGTCTAGGCAGAATGCGTTGACGAGGAGCTTGCCACCTCCGACCGACCCAAGAGGCCCTGCCTTCCCCAACACCAGATGGATAGGTCGCTCAGTTGAGCGCAGCTAGAGTATTCCGCAACGCTCACTGCTATAGCAAGGAGCGGCAAGTTGGTGGGAAATGTTCCTGCATTGAAGTCCGAATTCACACCGCCGTTCCGTCAAAGCCGAGCTGCCAGCAATGGTTCCTTCCCCAGCACGTGATGGTCTTGTCCTGCAGAACACGTATGGCCATAGCCGGCGCTCACTGCGCAGTCGCGCTCCCAATACGTGCATCACGTTTGTTCTAAAAATACTTTTGTGATAGGAGCGTCATTTTGTACCCACCCCCCCTACTTCGTGGGGACCCCCCCGCCGGTCGGTGGTCTGCCCCCGAGGCGGACCGGACCCCCCCTCCGGTCGGTCGCTCTCTTGGCGGCGGGAGGTGTGACGACCGACCCCCCCCCTCGGTCGGTGTCCTTGCCGTGAGCCCCTCAATCAAACGCTCTCCCTCCTTCTCGCGAACCGCCACGGGCGCTTCGAATCAAATCGCCGGTTTTCACCAACAGTAACACTATGAAAACTAGTTACGCAGCCAAGCGCCAAGGAGACTTCTTCGCCGAGGCCCGAGCGAGCGCGACTCCACACGAAATCCAGCTCTGGAATTGGCGGCCGAAAAAGAAATCCATACTGGTACTCCGGGGCTATGCGCGAGGGTCCCCTACCCCCGCACTGCTGTGAACAGTCCCCGAACCCATACTAGGGACCCGTAGCATATGCGGGCATCCACGCAGTCGCAGGCCTGATCCTGCTTGTGCCGTCTTTGTACAAGCTCTGGCAGCGCTCCAGTTCTCCACAGTACGCGCGCGCATCGTCCCTTCCAATGACTACGATGACTTGCCAGAGAGCTTGATCGACACATCGCCGCCGCCGTTGACGGGCTCATCGGCTTCCGAGTCGCTCAAGCGACAGCAAATGGCAATCGATCCGGGTGCTGGACGCCGCTGCATGAAGAGATATAGATACTAATTTATTCACAGCTGCGGCGAGCATGTAACCTATGTGCGGTGTGACCCTCGAGCCAACCCGACCGACCGACCCCCCCCTCGGTCTGCGCTCCGACCGACCGGACCCCCCCTCCGGTCTGCGGTATTCCGCGGCCGCCGACCGGACCCCCCCTGCGGTCGGTCGGTCTGCGCTGGGCGCTCAAACCGCGAAGTCGGCCTGTTCACAAGATGACGCTCATATGACAGGTCTCAGACTTTGAGCGGCCATATCTCGGTAACTATTGATGGATGATGGTCCACCGGAGAACTCATCGCCATTCGAACGGGCGCCGGGCGCCCGTTCCAAATCCGAAGAGTTTTCAGGTCGTTGAGTTTGTTGAAAACAAGAAAAAGAAAAATCCCAGCCCGAGACGCTACGCGGGACTTGGCTGGGTTCCGGCTCCCAGCCAGATAGGGGGTCTGTCGCCACTGAGTCGCGCCAAAACGCCCTACCTACCTACCTATTGCGGGCGCCAACCGCCAGGCTCCGTGCCCCACCTACCTACCTATTGCGGGGCCGCGCAGCGAAGCGAAAAATATCCGTTGGAACCCGTCCCGGGCGCGTTCGCCGGCGCTGCCGTCCCGGGCGCCGCCACCGCGGGCGCCGCCGCCGCACCCGTCTCGGCTGGCGTCCCAGCCGCAGGCGACACGTCTGGCATGGCCCCGTTCGCGGCTAAACGCGCCCGTCTCCCGCGAGGGGGAACGAAGCGTTCCCCCCCCCCCACCCCCCCCTTAACGGCCACCCCCCCCACCGCCACCTACCTACCTATTGCGGGGCCCTCTGGGGCGGTCAAAACCGGACCTACCTACCTATTGCATAGGGGCCAGCCAGTGGCGACAGACCCCCTATCTGGCTAGGAGCCGGAACCCCGGCTGTCGGCCTTTTTTTTTTCACTCTTCTAGGGTTCGCAGTCGACCAGGGCTCGCAAAAGGCTCACAGCCCACTCGAGCATGGGCAGCGCCGCGGAGCAAGTCATTGGCGCGTGGCTCGCTCTCATCGGCGTGGCCACCAGCGTCGCCGGCCTGCTCGGCCTCAAGATCGACCCGGCAACAGCGCCGCCGACTCTCTGCTGGCGCCCCGTCACGGCGACCCAGCGTACGCGTGGCTGCGTGGTGGTTTGGGCGGCGGGCCAGCTCTTCCAGTTCCTCGCCGTCTACTTTGCCACACAGTCCGTCGTCGCGGCGTGCACCAACGCCGGGATCGTCTTCAACGCTGTCGGAGCCTCGTATTATTTCCGCGAGCCATTCGGGAGGTGGGACGCGGTCGGCGTCACCGGTCTAGTCGCGGGCGCGCTTCTTGTGGTCCTCACGGCGCCGGTCCTCCGCGTGTCGCACCTCGACATCGATCAGGTGGCAGCCCTCTTCCAGACCTCTGCAGGGCCAGCGTGCGGCCTGATCGGCACGGCCGCCGTCGCTGCGGCAGCCGCAGCATCGCTCAGCTTGCTGGCGGGATGGCGCGGTGCCGGGAGGAGGCGCGGCGCAGGCAGCGGCGGCGGTGTCGGCAGCGCTGGCGGCGGCGGCGGTGTCAGGGCTGGCTCTGCTGGCGCGGTCCTCGCTGGTGGCGCGGTCGGCGCGGGCTGGCGCGCGCGCTCCGCGTCCGGCATCGCCTCCGGACTGGTTGCCGGCTTCTGCGGCGCCACGTCCATCAGCGCCTCGAAGCTGGTCTGGCTGCTCTTCGCAGAGACGCTGCGGCGGGGCGGCGACAACGGGTTCGCGCGGCTCGGCTCGTGGGTCATCGGAGGCGTGATGGCGGGCGGGGAGGCGGCCATGGTGGCCGCCCTCTACCTCGGCCTCCGCCGCGCCGAGGCCTCTGTGGTCATCCCCTGCTACTACGGCTCGATGACGGTCTTCGCCGCCGTGCAAGGCCTCCTCCTCCTCCCGCTCGACCTGGGCCTGCTTCAACAAAGCCCACCCTCCCCCTTCACCCTCCCCCTTCCCACCCTAGGCCTCCTCCTCTTCGACCTCGGCCCCTCCCTCTCTGCGGGCGGCGCCGCCGGCTTCAGCTGCGGGATCGCCCTCTGCGTCGCCTCTCTGGGCGAGAGGGGCTTGCGGGCGAGGGGCGGAGGGGAGGCGCTCGCCCTCGTCAGCCCGAGCCCCGCCCGGCCGTAGGCGCCATCGGGGCGGGCAGGAGGAGGGCGGAGGCGTCCCGCGCAGAGTCGCGCGCCGCGCCCCTCCTCGCCGCCGCCGCCGCCGGTGGGCGCTAGCTCTCGCCTGCGGTTCACTCCTCCGCGCCGAAGCCTCTCGAGACACTGCTCCCTCCCCTCCCGCAGGTGGCTTGCCGGCCGGTGGACCCGAGCAGGCCTCCTCCGCCGCAGCGTCCGCGACGGGCGATGGCGCCCGGCCCGTCGTCGCCGCCGTGTGAAGCAACGCTCCGGCGAGAGCGAGGAACGCAGATTTCGAGTCGTGGTCGTCCAGAAGAATCGGCATGGTGTGTCCTGTGTGAATGATGTGTAACAGTGTTGTGGTGTGTGTGGCACGTGTGTGCGGTGACACGCTGTGACGAAATGCATGGCATGGAAATGGTTGAGTGGACTGTTCACCTAAGGAGAGACGATAGCGCCCCGCGCGGGGGGGGGGGGGGGTAAGACACTCACTCACACCAGAGAGTGGGTTGTGGGCGCGCGGACCGGGCGTCGCCGGGGTGATGATGTGCATGTGGCTGTGCCAAAAAGTGTGCGAGATGTGGACATCACAAATTCACAATTCACAACATGACATGTGTGCATCGAAAAATAATTCGACCATTTTGACCAGAGCGCACGCACAAGTAAGAGCCGAACCTCCTAAGCCGCGTTGCGTTGGCCGTTGACCTCCTCTCCCGTCACGTCTCTCTGCGGAGCCCTTCAGATCAGTCGCGCTGCTTGGCGACGCGCGACCAAGGGAAGGGCGTGTTTGTCGCGGCGAGGTAGCTGACCACGTCGGGGTAGCCGCACTGGTGCGTCGCTGTCCGCTCCTCGAAGTACGGCCTCGCCCGCGCCTCGAGGGCCGCCATGAAGGCGGCCAGGCGCGGGTACGAGGCCAGCTCGTCCCCGACGCACTCGTACGCGAGGATGTCGCGCAGCGCGTTGAAGAGGGCGACCGACTCGAAGGTTAGCGCCTCGCCCGAGAAGAAGGTGCCTCCGCTCGCCTCGAGGGCCCGCTCGAGGGCGGGAAGCCTGGCGCGCAGCGCAGCGACCGCCGGCTCGACCTTGGCGGAGCGGTCTCCGAGCAGGCCGCTCAGCGGGCGGAGCAAGCCGAGGAGCTCGGTCCGCGTGAGGCGGCGCACGAGCATCGGCATCAGCAGCGGGTAGAAGACCTCGTCCAAAAGCTCCTGCGCGATTAGGCAGAGGTTGACCGCTCTCTCGTCTGCCTCCTCCGTTTGTGGTGCCATGCCAATCTGGTGGCCGACAAAGTGCATGATGTTTGACGTCTCGACGCAGTGAGTGCCGTCGGGAGCGGTCACGCAGGGGCACTTGTCCGTGCCCAGGAGCGGTGAGTCCGCGCCAAGAGCCGCCTTGCGGTACGGGTCGAGGCCGTTTGGAAAGGGCCAGAGCCGAACGTCCTGCAGCGGCACGCCGCCGAGCGCGAATAATAGCCGGATCTGCTCTCCACGCGTCGGCGCGTCGTAGTAGAGGAGCCGCCAGGTGCCGGGCAAGTGGGCCACGGCGTGGACCATTTTTCGCTGCGTCCTGGGTTAAAAAACTGGCAGGGCAACAAGCGCACACACGCTGTTGCCGATCGTCCGGCCCGCAGGGTGCCGCCGCCGCCGCCCTTAGCTCCCCGGCCCTGGGTGTGAGCGCTACAGAGTAGTATAATAGTATGTACATGAGTAAAGTGGGTTGAGGCCTAGTAAGGGCGTATATATACGACTATACGCCCACTAACTACGCCCTTAGTGTGAGATTGATAACTACACTCAAAGTGCTCCAACCAAGTGCTCTGCTTGTCTCACATGCATATGCTACCAGGTCGCATGTGTATGTCAAGCGATCCCACGAACGAACGACAGCGTCTGAGTTGTTTGGTATTGCTAAAAATCTCTCTCTCAGCGTCTGTGGGGACTACATGATCCGTACATGAAGGGTGGAGGGGCCCGTCCGCGGAATTAGGCGGCGCGGGCCGCACCCCCCACCCGACTGTGGCCGAGCGTAAGAAGCCGTTTTTGCCTCTTGCTTGTTCTTGACCCAATCAATTGGCAATTCTCTCTCTCAGCCTCACTCAGAGAACTTGAGCCAGTTGGTATGCATTTTGCGCGCCTGCTTATTGATGTTGTCGGCGTCGCCCGCCACCGCCGCCATGGAGACCTGCTGCGTGTGGTGGACGACAAGGAGGAGGCGCTCGCCGACGCCGCCCATACACCGTCCGGTCCGTGTTGGTGCCCACCCGCTTCCTTGGCGAACACGTGGAGGAGCTGCTTGGTGGGCGGCGCATGCCACCCAAAGTTTCCACGAGCACCAGCCGCGTTATGGCTTTCTTGACCCACTTCGCGTCGTAGTACTGCGCCCCCGTCCACTTCCAGCCTGCATCCGTCTTGATCCATCCCTTTCCATACCGTGGTCTTTGACCCATAAATTCCAGTCGAGTGATCGAGCGGTCCGTCCACCTGCTGACGGCCACGCTCCTTGGTTGGACCTTGCACCCACGACCCCCGTCAACGCTTTGTTCTAGCGTGTTTCCAAACCCGTAGCGAGGTGGCCCACCGACGCCACATTGCGCCACCATTTTGTATTTCCCACGAGCCCCTCCCCGCCGTCGTCGACTTGATGAGCGGGTCCCAGCACCCATCCTCGGGGACAAGGAAAAGCCCAAGGTGACGCGGCACCTCAACGACACGTCCGTGACTGACATCTGCGAGCTCGGCGGCGACTTGTCTTCGCCACGATGCGGGACGTGCATTACGAGGTCAAGTCCTGGAACCCGCTCATCAAGTCGACGACGGCGCGGGGCGCGGGGGTCTCGTGGGAAAATGGTGGCACTGTGGCGTCGGTGGGCCACCTCTACGGGTTTGGAAACACGCTAGACAAGGCGTTGACGGGGGTCGTGGGGTGCAAGGAGCGTGGCCGTCAGCAGGTGGACGGACCGCTCGATCACTCGACTGGAATTTCTGAGCCCTGGTCTGACAGCCTGACAGCAAACCCCGGACAGCGCCTGACAGTGCCCGACAGCCCGACAGCGCTGACAGCACTTTCTCCGACAGTCTGATAGCACGTATCTGACAACCTGACAGCAGAGTCTGACAGTCGAGGGGTCCCGTCGCTGTCAGGCCCTAACGTGACAGCCTGACAGCTGCCCGACAGCCCGACAGCACACAGTGGTCTGACAGCAGCGCTGACAGCCCGACAGCAGCACAGACCGTACACAGACCCCGTAGAGCCTCTTTCTTGTGCCCCATGAGGGTATAACAAAAGTACATGCAAAGACATGTGAGTGTGGTCCATGTAGTCATGGGATGGTCATGAGTGTTGAGTCTCTCTCTCAACCCTCCCGCCCCACCTCTGCGGACCCCTCTCTAGCACCGGCGGCTGTGCTACTACAAATGAAGCTACCACCTAGCCTTCTGGGGCCCTACAGTCATATGCCTACGGCGTCTGGGTGGGGGTGGCCACCGCCGTCTGTGCCGCCGCCGCCGCCTGCGCCTGCGCCGCCATCTGCGCTCCCCAGGCGGCCGCCGCCGCCGGCGTGATCACGCCGTAGGAGGGGGGCAGCTGCGTAGCCGCCAGTAAAGTCCTGCTGGTCTCCTCTTGATAGTGTCATAAGTGTGGCTGGTGTGTGTCAGAGCCTGACAGCACCCCGACAGCACCACCTGACAGCACCTGACAGCAACAGCCCAACGTCTGACAGCAACAGCAGCCTGACAGCTCCGACAGCTCCGACAGCGTCTGACAGCAACACCCGACAGCTCCGACAGCACCCGATAGCTACAGATCCCCTCGACTGTCAGACACGCACCCGACAGCACCCGACAGCACTGACAGCACCTGACAGCTGGTCTGACAGAGGCACCTGACAGTGCCTGATAGCTGCCCGACAGCCCGACAGATCACCTGACAGAACCTGACAGCCTGACAGCCAGGGCTCAGTGGAATTTATGGGTCAAAGACCACGGTATGGAAAGGGATGGATCAAGACGGATGCAGGCTGGAAGTGGACGGGGGCGCAGTACTACGACGCGAAGGTGGGTCAAGAAAGCCATAACGCGGCTGGGGTTCATGGTTCATGGAAACTTTGGGTGGCATTGCGCCGCCCACCAAGCAGTTGGAAAAAATAAAATAAAACGACGCGCCAAACGAGGGGTGGGAGAAGGACAGGGTCCCCACCTGCACGAGCAGGATCTTGGAAGGACGATCAGGGAGGGGCACAGGGGGGAATGGGGAGCGCATCGCCGTCCCATCGCGAAACGGAGACAGGGGTCAGCCCCGCGCGACCTCGGAAACTAGCCGGGGCAGTCGGAGAAGGGGCAACTCCGTGCACTGACGGTCGGCCGCCAGAAAACACGCCTGCGTGGATCGCGTCACACCAATCCTCGCTACCCAACGCGGCCAAAGGATATCCACCTCGAGAACCTCGAGAGAAACGGAGGGGACCTGGGCAGGTTTCACCCACACGACAGGGTCCCAGGGATTCCTCTCTCGAATAGGACAGGTTGCACCAGCCAGCTAAAAAAGAAAAGTACTCCGCAAACTCGCACATCCCGTCCGGTCGCTTGCGAGCCGCTGAAAACATGCTCTTGTTCACCATCATCCTCACAGCGGCGCCCTCGGACCCGCCGGCGCCGACGCAGCAGCTGCGCTCGGACCCGCCGGCGGTAGCTCCTCTTTCGTGCCGCACTCCTCCTCCTCCTTGCAGAGCTGCTGCGGCATCGGACCATCTCTCTGCAAAGACCTTTTCTCCGCAGCGTGGGCAAGGCCTTACCCTCGATTTGCGGCTCGCGGCTGTCGCGATCACCTGGATCGCTGCCATCGTCGCCGTGCAGACCACCACACCCAGCTGTATGGTCTGGCTGGCCGATGCCCGCGCCGCCTACCCGCAGCTTGCCGGGACGGCCTCCGCCTTTGGGATCTACGCTGCCTCGGATGCTCTCTCGCAGGTCGTGACCCACCGAGGCGGCGTCGACCTCCGCAGAAGGAGCGGCGCTGCCGACAGCGGCATGGGCCAGGAGTCGAGGCTCCGCGGCGGCTCCGACTCCGCGCCCGCGACGCTGGACGTGCGGCGGATGCTCCGGTCTGCCTCCTGCAGCGCGCTGCTGTCCGGCTGGCTCGCAGTGCACTACTTTCGTGCGCTCGACTCGCTGGTCCGGCTGCCGGGCTGGGCTGCAGCTGCGCCGGGCGCCGCCGGCGTCCTGTACGCGTGCCTCCCCGCCCTCGGCAAGGTGCTCTTTGACATCGCCGTGTACGAGCCGGTGTACGACGCAGTCTACCTGAGCCTGCAGGGCCTGCTGCGCGGAGAGAGGCTCGCTCCGCGCGAGCTGCTGTCTGCGGTGCTCGCTGTGTGGCGCAGGGCGCCCTACTACTGGGCTCCGGCGGACATCATCAACTTCTCCCTCGTCTCGACGCGGCTGAGGCCACTCTACAACGCGGTCGCCTCGATTCCGTGGAGCATGCACTTGTCCCAGTCCGCAAACGCTTAGACCGAAGATGTGTGTCGTCTCTCCTTTTGCTCTCTGTGATATCGAGACGTGTGTACCGCTCCGCTGCTGGCTGAGTTTTTCCTTCTATGCGCGCTCACACCGCGGCGCGCGGCGCTCTTCTCGAGCCGTGCCCCGTGCCCGTGGCCGTGCCCGTAAAGCCGTAGGTGCCCGTCGGGTGCGCCCGGCTCTCGCATGGGTGCTCGGCACATGGACATGGTGCTCGGGAGTCGGCGGGGTCGCCCGTCGCCCGCGTCGTCGCCGTCGGTACGGTCGTCGGACCGCGCAGCACCGTTGGTGTCGAGTCGGGTGAAAAAGATAATGCAGCTTATAATGGAAATAAGTAAAAGGTCCGCCGTGCGCCGTCCGGCACACCGGGTCGGAAAAGACGGAAGCGGTGTGTTGCTGTGAGAAAAAAGTGTGGGGTTCTGTGGGGGATGTGGGGGATGTGATATATTAATTGAGGATGGGCGCCGCATGGTGCGATATAACTGATAGAGATAGCATAGTCCCGAGGGGTCGTCACACGGGCGGGTGCTAAAGAGTGATGATGCCGCTCTCCTCCTCCTCCCACCCGTGTTGCCTCCCCGCCATCGACGCCGCCGCCGCCGCGGCGGCCTCCTGTCGCCGCTGCTGCGCCCGCGCCTGCTTGGCCGCTTTGCGCTCCGCCTTTCGCAGGCGCGCCGCCTCGATCGCAGACGGAGCCACCGCCTCCGCCCCATCCGCCGCGGCCGCGAAGAATCCCGCGAGGCGGTGCCCGTCGCCCGCGCCGTTGCACTCGCCGCCTCTGCCCTCGCCCTCTCCCCCCTCGCCACCTCCGCCACTGCCGTCGGCAGCCGAGGGCGGCGGCGGCGATCCGTCTGGCTCTCCGCCCCGCCTGCCCCCTCCGCCATGCCCTCCCTCTTGCCTGCCCTCCTCGCCGCCGCCCAGCGACACCGCCCGCATGCGCGTGATCGCCTCGAGGTAGGCGACCGCCCCGTGCGGGTCGCCGCTGCACGCCTCGAGCGCCTCTGCAACCTGGCGGGGCGAGGGGGCGGGCAGGGAGTGGGCAAGAGGGCCGGCGGGAGAGGTCCAGGCGGAGGGGTGCGGGGGGAGGGGAGAGGTGCAGGGGGAGGGGAGAGGTGGGCGGATGGATGCCGGAGAGGAGAGAGGTGCGGGGGTAGAGGGCGAGACGGAGGGAGCGAGCGCAAGCGGCCAACCTGCTCCGCGCTGACCTCAAAGCTGCACCCCGAGCGCACGGCCGCCTCAGCCGCCGCCTCTCCCATCTCCGATCCGCCGTCGCCCTCCGCATCGCCATCCGCAACGCCGCAGCTGCCGCCACCCTCCGCCTCGCCGCCACCGCCGCCCCTGCTCGATCCACCACCCTTGCCGTTGCCTCCGCCCCCGCCCCCGCCGCCAGGACCCCCACCTCCCTTGCCATTGCCCTTGGTTCTGCTCGCGCCGCCCTTCGCGCCGGCCGCGCCCTCTGCGCCGAAGCCGGCGCCGCCCCGCGCCTCCTCGGCGGCTGGCTGCAGGACGGCGTTGTAGTGCTCGCCGTCGTGGTAAGAGACGCGGACGCAGCCGGCGGCCTTGTCGGCGCACTCGATGCGGTAGGACGGCCTCTCCTCCTGGTAGACCACCAGGTGCACGCGCAGCGCCTGCACCGCCGCAAGAAGCTCCGGCTGACCCGCCCACTCGCCGTCCCGCCGCATGCGAGAGAGGTACTGCTCGAAGTCGGCGTCGTCCTCCTCGTCGCCCTCCCCGAAGGTGAGGAACGGCGTGTAGTCGTCCGGATGCGCCTCCATGTGCGACACCACCCTCTCCCGGTAGCTCGCGTGGCACCCCTGGTGTTCGCCGAGCCCGGTGGCAATCGCTCGGAAGAAGCAGTTGCCGTCGCGCTCGACCTCGAACAGCTTGAGCCCCGAAAGCCGCAGGCTCCGCGCAAAGTTGGCCATTCTCTTCTGATCCGGCAACGCACTCGCCGCTCGCTCCGCCCGGCCACCTTTGCCACCCCTCTTGCTGCCGCCGCCGCCACCGTTCTTGCCGCCACTGCCGTTCTTGCCGCCACCTCCGCCGCTGCTTTTGCTACCGCCGCCCTTTTTGCCGCCGCCGCCACCTTTATTCTTGCCCATCGGTGTCCGCGGGTCGGTGCTACAGCACAGCGAGCGCGTGTGCCGCGCGAGCGGCTGCAAAAAGAATTCTAAGAATTTTTGCTCGGCAGGCGGTTAGTGTTCTGATGATCACCCGAATGCCACAGAATGCCACGCTCTCATCGCAAAGCCTGTCAGGCTCCTGCTGAGCTGCTGTCAGCAGTCCACCTCCGGGCGTATTGGACCCCAATACAATAACCTACCTAGGAAGGTCAGGCCGACCAAGTGACTGGGACTCATCAAGTGCCGGAGTCCCAGTGGGGTACCCAGTGAGCCGCCCACTGGGTCGATATGGGCCCCAATCGGCGAGGCGGCTCGCCCCCACTGGGCCCCCGCCCGCCCCCTCCCCACTGGGCAGCTCTCGGTCTCCCCACTGGGCAGCTCTCGGTCTCCCCAGTGGGGACTCCGGCACTTGATGTGTCCCAGTCACTTGGTCGGCCTGACCTTCCTACAATGAGCACCCAATATCTACTACAGGAGCACAATCAATATCTCGGATACCCATCACTGAGCCGACGATGCTACGGGTAGCCCCAGGGTGGCGCCCACCCCCATACCCTCGGGCACTTGCCTGCGCCCTCGCGCGCTAGCCCACGCCCTGCCCCACAAGATCTCACTCCATCCCGGCCTGCGGCATACCTCGGCACCCCCTTGCACGGAATTTCAAAACGCCCAGGTACCCTGCTAAACCGGGCGAAACGCCACACAGTGGCACGCAGTGCCGCACACTCGGGCGTGCGCGCGGGCGTGCGCGGGCGTGCAGGCGCAGGCAAGTGCCCGAGGCGCGGGCGCGCGCGGGCGGGCGCGGGCGGGGCGCGGCGTGGGCGCGGGCAGGCGCGGCGCGGGCACGTGGGCGGGACATGGGCGGGCGCTGGGCTTGCACCGCCGCATCTTCCGCATCACGAGTGACGAGAACGGTCCGCCGGCGCGCGCTGTATTGATTTCGATAGTAATGGGGCAGCAGGGGACAGGATAACGCTCACTTAGGCGGTCTTACCATACAACCGGAAAACGTTTTCGCTACACACTGGCCAGGGGCCATACACGTCATACCGCGGTCCCTTCATGCGCTCCTGAAGCCCAGTCATGTGCGCGGCAAAGCGTGTGATGGCGGACAGGAGCGAAAAAGAGCCCCGCCATGCGGTTGCAAAACATTTCTTCCGTGAACGCATCTCCCTAATTAGGTGCTCATTGCGTCCACGGTAGTGCTGAATGAACAGGTTGTCCATCGACTCCTCACATGTCAGCTCACCGCCCGTTGGCTTCTTGTGCTCACAATACATGTGGGGAACTCCGACGTACGCCTTGTCACCCATACCATATTCAAAAGGGTATAGCTGAGCTAGGAACTCCTTCGCGTACCAATGCTGTGCCGAATCATGCCGGACACCCATGAAGAGCCCATTGTAATCGATTGGGAAACCGCACATGGTGATTGTATAGTCAAACTTTAGCACGTACTCCTTGTACTTGCCTGATCTCACACACCGCTGGAGAAAGCGATTTTTGGGGCAGCAAATTGTCAAAGGAGCACCATCTTTGATCCACAGCACACGCTCGTGATGGAACTCAGTGTGGTTGTACTCCCACAGTCGCAGTGCCGGATCGAGGAAGTTCACGTGCCGTGCGAGGGAATAGATTGTCGGCCGGACCTGCTCTGAGAATGTGCCATAGCTGATGCCAATGTTCTTCATTTCGTGCTGAGTAGGATATCCCACTGCATAGTGCATGGCTGCAAGAAAGTTCCGCTTCTTGCGCTGGTGGGCAGCGCTTGCATCCGGGCTGTCGTTGACATCGAACAGAAGCACCTTTGTGTCTTTCTCGTAGTAGCACGGGATGTAATCATACATGGCACAGAATGCATAATTGACCGCACAAGGTTCGTATGATGTGCAATCCTTGAGGCTGCGGTGGAATCCTGGCACATCCTCCCACGTTAAGGCGTCTTCCCAGCGGCGATTCTCGCTTGCGCTGTCGTATTCGTGTGGCCAAAGCTTGAGCGGGTCCGCGAGAGAAGCTGAGCTTGGATTGTGGGCCCAGTACGGAGTTGGATCCGGCGCATATGATAGAGTGTTGGTCGGATCCAGCTTGAAGACAGGCCGCATCGCAGCAGCTCTACAACGACACAACTCCCGGCCGGGTCGGCAAATCGAAAAATCCAAAAAAGCGAGGATCCAAAATAATAACTAAAGTATGAGTCGCAGCGAGAATCGGAGAGAGACTGCGAAGAGAGATAGGAAGAGGCGGACGCCCAAGGGTGGGCGACGGCTAGTGCACCACACCCCTCTCCTTAAAATCCCTGTGTGGTGGCGGCGTGCCGTCCTCCCATCCCTCCCTTGGGTTGTCCGTTTTCTTTCTTTCTTTTAGTATGAGTTGCGCGCGAGCGCGCGTTTTACGACCGGGCAACAAAGAAAAAGTTGGCGCACGAAAGAAGACTCGGTTTTTGTTGTGGGGCAAAGGAAAAAATCTCGAGGTCGAGCGTTATGAAAAATCTCTCTCTCGCCGCCACACCCCTCACCCGCACGCGGCGGTGGCAGCGGCGAGGGGGGTGGCGGTGAGGGCGGCGAAGGCGGTGTCCCACCGCTGGGCGGCCCCGCCGCGCCCCTCCGCCCTCCTCACCCCACGGGCGGCCCCCCGGCTCCGGAGACCGGCGCCCGGCCCACTGCACCGGAATGGCGACCGCACCGCGCGGCGGCTCTCTCGAGGCGCCGCCATGAGCCTCGGCGGCGGGGGGGTGGAAGCAGCGCGGGGCGTCATCCGCCCTAGCGGTGGAGGGGGGGGGAGGGGCGAGAGCGCTCGCGTCGCGGCGCCGCT